>NW_028120117.1:180000-377919 GCF_965119305.1 Pelophylax lessonae
AAGTATATTAGAGATGAATGTATCTGCTGCCACCCTGTGCTCATTCCCCAGTACGGCATCCAGCAGTGTATAGGAAGTATATTAGAGATGAATGTATCTGCTGCCACTCTGTGCTCATTCCCCAGTACTGCATCCAGCAGTGTATATGAAGTATATTAGAGATGAATGTATCTGCTGCCACCCTGTGCTCATTCCCGGTACGGCATCCAGCAGTGTATAGGGAGTATATTAGAGATGAATGTATCTGCTGCCACCCTGTGCTCATTCCCCCGGTACTGCATCCAGCAGTGTATATGAAGTATATTAGAGATGAATGTATCTGCTGCCACCCTGTGCTCATTCCCCGGTACGGCATCCAGCAGTGTATAGGGAGTATATTAGAGATGAATGTATCTGCTGCCACCTTGTGCTCATTCCCCAGTACTGCATCCAGCAGTGTATAGGGAGTATATTAGAGATGAATGTATCTGCTGCCACCCTGTGCTCATTCCCGGTACTGCATTCAGCAGTGTATAGGAAGTATATTAGAGATGAATGTATCTGCTGCCACCTTTTGCTCATTCCCCCGTACTGCATCCAGCAGTGTATATGAAGTATAATAGAGATGAAGGTATCTGCTGCCACCTTGTGCTCATTCCCCAGTATGGCATCCAGCAGTGCATATGAAGTATATTAGAGATGAATGTATCTGCTGCCACCCTGTGCTCATTCCCCGGTACTGCACCAGCAGTGTATAGGAAGTATATTAGAGATGAATGTATCTGCTGCCACCCTGTGCTCATTCCCAGGTACTGCATCCAGCAGTGTATAGGAAGTATATTAGAGATGAATGTATCTGCTGCCACCCTGTGCTCATTCCCCGGTACTGCATCCAGCAGTGTATAGGGAGTATATTAGAGATGAAAGTATCTGCTGCCACCTTGTGCTCATTCCCCAGTACTGCACCAGCAGTGTATAGGAAGTATATTAGAGATGAATGTATCTGCTGCCACCCTGTGCTCATTCCCAGGTACTGCATCCAGCAGTGTATAGGAAGTATATTAGAGATGAATGTATCTGCTGCCACCTTGTGCTCATTCCCCCGTACTGCATCCAGCAGTGTATAGGAAGTATATTAGAGATGAATGTATCTGCTGCCACCCTGTGCTCATTCCCAGATACTGCATCCAGCAGTGTATAGGAAGTATATTAGAGATGAATGTATCTGCTGCCACCCTGTGTTCATTCCCCGGTACTGCATCCAGCAGTGTATAGGAAGTATATTAGAGATGAATGTATCTGCTGCCACCTTGTGCTCATTCCCAGGTACTGCATCCAGCAGTGTATATGAAGTATATTAGAGATGAATGTATCTGCTGCCACCCTGTGCTCATTCCCCCGGTACTGCATCCAGCAGTGTATATGAAGTATATTAGAGATGAATGTATCTGCTGCCACCCTGTGCTCATTCCCCAGTACGGCATCCAGCAGTGTATAGGGAGTATATTAGAGATGAATGTATCTGCTGCCACCTTGTGCTCATTCCCCAGTACTGCATCCAGCAGTGTATAGGGAGTATATTAGAGATGAATGTATCTGCTGCCACCCTGTGCTCATTCCCCCGTACTGCATTCAGCAGTGTATAGGAAGTATATTAGAGATGAATGTATCTGCTGCCACCTTTTGCTCATTCCCCCGTACTGCATCCAGCAGTGTATATGAAGTATATTAGAGATGAATGTATCTGCTGCCACTCTGTGCTCATTCCCCCGTACTGCATTCAGCAGTGTATAGGAAGTATATTAGAGATGAATGTATCTGCTGCCACCTTTTGCTCATTCCCCCGTACTGCATCCAGCAGTGTATATGAAGTATAATAGAGATGAAGGTATCTGCTGCCACCTTGTGCTCATTCCCCAGTATGGCATCCAGCAGTGTATATGAAGTATATTAGAGATGAATGTATCTGCTGCCACCCTGTGCTCATTCCCCGGTACTGCACCAGCAGTGTATAGGAAGTATATTAGAGATGAATGTATCTGCTGCCACCCTGTGCTCATTCCTTGGTACTGCATCCAGCAGTGTATAGGAAGTATATTAGAGATGAATGTATCTGCTGCCACCTTGTGCTCATTCCCTGGTACTGCATCCAGCAGTGTATAGGAAGTATATTAGAGATGAATGTATCTGCTGCCACCTTGTGCTCATTCCCCGGTACTGCATCCAGCAGTGTACAGGGAGTATATTAGAGATGAATGTATCTGCTGCCACCTTGTGCTCATTCCCCAGTACTGCACCAGCAGTGTATAGGAAGTATATTAGAGATGAATGTATCTGCTGCCACCCTGTGCTCATTCCCCCGTACTGCATCCAGCAGTGTATATGAAGTATAATAGAGATGAAGGTATCTGCTGCCACCTTGTGCTCATTCCCCAGTATGGCATCCAGCAGTGTATATGAAGTATATTAGAGATGAATGTATCTGCTGCCACCCTGTGCTCATTCCCCGGTACTGCACCAGCAGTGTATAGGAAGTATATTAGAGATGAATGTATCTGCTGCCACCCTGTGCTCATTCCCTGGTACTGCATCCAGCAGTGTATAGGAAGTATATTAGAGATGAATGTATCTGCTGCCACCTTGTGCTCATTCCCCGGTACTGCATCCAGCAGTGTATAGGGAGTATATTAGAGATGAAAGTATCTGCTGCCACCTTGTGCTCATTCCCCAGTACTGCACCAGCAGTGTATAGGAAGTATATTAGAGATGAATGTATCTGCTGCCACCCTGTGCTCATTCCCAGGTACTGCATCCAGCAGTGTATAGGAAGTATATTAGAGATGAATGTATCTGCTGCCACCCTGTGTTCATTCCCCGGTACTGCATCCAGCAGTGTATAGGAAGTATATTAGAGATGAATGTATCTGCTGCCACCCTGTGCTCATTCCCAGGTACTGCATCCAGCAGTGTATATGAAGTATATTAGAGATGAATGTATCTGCTGCCACCCTGTGCTCATTCCCCAGTACGGCATCCAGCAGTGTATAGGGAGTATATTAGAGATGAATGTATCTGCTGCCACCCTGTGCTCATTCCCCGGTACTGCATTCAGCAGTGTATATGAAGTATATTAGAGATGAATGTATCTGCTGCCACCCTGTGCTCATTCCCGGTACTGCACCCAGCAGTGTATATGAAGTATATTAGAGATGAATGTATCTGCTGCCACCCTGTGCTCATTCCCCGGTACTGCATCCAGCAGTGTATAGGGAGTATATTAGAGATGAATGTATCTGCTGCCACCTTGTGCTCATTCCCCGGTACTGCATCCAGCAGTGTATAGGGAGTATATTAGAGATGAATGTATCTGCTGCCACCCTGTGCTCATTCCCCGGTACTGCATCCAGCAGTGTATAGGAAGTATATTAGAGATGAATGTATCTGCTGCCACCCTGTGCTCATTCCCCAGTACGGCATCCAGCAGTGTATATGAAGTATATTAGAGATGAATGTATCTGCTGCCACCCTGTGCTCATTCCCCAGTACGGCATCCAGCAGTGTATATGAAGTATATTAGAGATGAATGTATCTGCTGCCACCCTGTGCTCATTCCCAGGTACGGCATCCAGCAGTGTATAGGAAGTATATTAGAGATGAATGTATCTGCTGCCACCTTTTGCTCATTCCCCTGTACTGCATCCAGCAGTGTATAGGGAGTATATTAGAGATGAATGTATCTGCTGCCACCTTGTGCTCATTCCCCGGTACTGCATCCAGCAGTGTATATGAAGTATATTAGAGATGAATGTATCTGCTGCCACCCTGTGCTCATTCGCGGTACTGCATCCAGCAGTGTATATGAAGTATATTAGAGATGAAGGTATCTGCTGCCACCCTGTGCTCATCCCCGGTACTGCATCCAGCAGTGTATATGAAGTATATTAGAGATGAATGTATCTGCTGCCACCCTGTGCTCATTCCCTGGTACTGCATCCAGCAGTGTATATGAAGTATATTAGAGATGAAGATATCTGCTGCCACCCTGTGCTCATTCCCCGGTACTGCATCCAGCAGTGTATAGGAAGTATATTAGAGATGGATGTATCTGCTGCCACCCTGTGCTCATTCCCCGGTACTGCATCCAGCAGTGTATAGGGAGTATATTAGAGATGAATGTATCTGCTGCCACCCTGTGCTCATTCCCCAGTACTGCATCCAGCAGTGTATATGAAGTATATTAGAAATCTGCAAACTTGCCAAACAAAGAGTCATTTTTCTTTAGACTTTCGTGTGGGGTGGAACAGAACCCGGGGGAGGAGAAAATCCCCATCATTGGTGTCAGTGTGGAGAAGGGGGGAGGGGATCCCGCCAGTAACACATTTCCTGTCCTCGGGTGACAACGCTCAGTCACTGCACTGTATCTATGGAGGAGGGGGAGGCGATCCGTCCAGTAACACACTTCCTGTCCTCGGGTGACAACGCTCAGTCACTGCACTGTATCTATGGAGGAGGGGGGGAGGGGATCCCGCCAGTAACACACTTCCTGTCCTCGGGTGACAACAATCAGTCACTGCACTGTATCTATGGAGGAGGAGGGGGAGGGGATCCCACCAGTAACACACTTCCTGTCCTTGGGTGACAACGCTCAGTCACTGCACTGTATCTATGGAGGGGGAGGGGATCCCGCCAGTAACACACTTCCTGTCCTCGGGTGACAACGCTCAGTCACTGCACTATATCTATGGAGGGGGAGGGGATCCCGCCAGTAACACACTTCCTGTCCTCGGGTGACAACGCTCAGTCACTGCACTGTATCTATGGAGGGGGAGGGGATCCCGCCAGTAACACACTTCCTGTCCTCGGGTGACAACGCTCAGTCACTGCACTATATCTATGGAGGGGGAGGGGATCCCGCCAGTAACACACTTCCTGTCCTCGGGTGACAACGCTCAGTCACTGCACTATATCTATGGAGGGGGAGGGGATCCCGCCAGTAACACCTTTCCTGTCCTCGGGTGACAACGCTCAGTCACTGCACTGTATCTATGGAGGAGGGGGAGGGGATCCCGCCAGTAACACACTTCCTGTCCTCGGGTGACAACGCTCAGTCATTGCAGCTGGGGAGGAGGGAGTTGGGGTCAGAGGGGAGATTTGGTGGTGGGGAGGGAGTCGGCGGGGGGTTGGGCTGGTAGTTGCTCTGTGAAGAATGGAAAGTTTGGGCGAGGGGGGGGAGGAAATGGTGAGCGGGGGATGTGAGATGTGTGGCTCTTACCTAACACATTTCAGCGCACAGCGAGGAGGACGCCAGGAGAGAATGGAGAGATGTGAGTGCACCGCTGTCCTGGGTGTATATATTTATATATATATATATGGGGCTGTGAGTATATAAAGGAGATATACACATATACATATATATATGGGACTGTGTATATATACTGTATATATATGCGGCTGTGTTTAAATATATATATATATAGGGCTGTGTGTATATATAGGGCTGTGTGTATATATGGGGCTGTGTATATATGCGGCTGTGTGTAAATATATATATATATACATATATATATAGGGCTGTATATATATGCGGCTGTGTTTAAATATATATATATATAGGGCTGTGAGTATATATGGGGCTGTGTATATATATATATATATATATATATATATATATATATATATATTATATATATGGGGCTGTGTGTAAATATATATATATATATATATAGGGGGCTGTGTGTATATATGCGGCTGTGTATTTATGCGGCAGTGTATATATACATGGGGCTGTGTATATATATCTACAATGTAAATGGACTTTATTCTGGAATAATCAATAGACATCGCGGAACTTATAGATATTATTTGTAATGCAGTCCCCCATTTATTCTATATAGAGGGTACATATGGGGGGGGAGGGGGTATATGGGATATTTTGTTCTGTATGAGAAGAGGACATTGTATATTTTGGTGGGTAAGCAATCATTGTTGAGTTGGAATAGTCGCTGTGATGTCATGATTGGTGAAGATATAAGAGAGGATATTGGATGGAGATTGCAATGTAACCAATCATTATCTCCGTATTCCTGGAAGCGGTGAAGGATACAACGTTTCATACAAAGTAACAGAAACCGGTCAGAACTCCATCCAGTGCCGGTGTGACTTCTGTAAAAGGGAAATCTTTGGGTCTCTCTCCAATGTGCCCTTATTTTATCTCTGCAAGGATTAGGATTACCCGGGATAGACTATATGGCTGAAAGTCTGTAGACATCTAGATGAGTTTATTGGACATTCCATTCCAAAACCATGACCATTAATATGGAGTTACCCCATTCTTGCATTTCCATTAATATGTATGTTGTTGCCCCATATGGAGTTGCCCTGTTCCCCTCATGGTCATTAATACAGAGTTGCAAGTGGGCACTGATATGGAGTTGGCCTCCTTTGTGGTTTTAACAGTCTCCTGTTCTAGGAAGATTTTGCCTGAAGAGCATTTGTGAGGTCAGGTACAGATGTTGGATTGGAAGACCAAAGACCTGGCTCTCAGTCAGTATTACTGATTATCCCAAAGGTGTCCCAGAAAGGTTGAGGTCAGGTCTCTGTGAAGGACACTCACGTTGCTCCACACCAAACTGGTCAACCCATGTCTTTATGGAGATGGTCCGAACT
The DNA here is from genome assembly GCF_965119305.1 of Pelophylax lessonae. Taxonomy (NCBI): domain Eukaryota; kingdom Metazoa; phylum Chordata; class Amphibia; order Anura; family Ranidae; genus Pelophylax; species Pelophylax lessonae. The sequence goes on from NW_028120117.1 coordinate 186,646, forward strand.
GGTCACATCATGTTCTTATGGAGCTGACTCCACTCTACATATAGTATTGGCTTTATTTGTGGCTATACCATCCTCCACATTTCTAGAAAGACTTCCCACAAGATTTTGAATAATGTCTGTCAGAATTTGTGCCCATCTGTGCCCATCTGTGAGGTCAGGTACTGATGTTGGATGAGAAAACCTGGCTCACAGTTGGCATTCCAATTCTTCCCAAAGGTGTTCAGTAGTGTTGAGGTCAGGGCTCTGTGCAGGACACTCAAAATCATCCACACTAAACTGGGGAACCCAATGTCTTTATGGAGCTGGTCCAAATGTATCAAATCATGTCTTTATGGAGCTGGTTTCGAACTAGTCAGACCATGTCTTTGTGGAGCAGGTCCAAACTAGTTAATCCATATTTTTATGGAGCTGGCTCGAACTGGTCAAGCCATGTCTTTATAGAGTTGGTCCAAACTGGTCACACCATATCTTTATAGGGTTGGCTTTGTACACGGGGGGGGGGGGGGGGGGGCACGGTCATGCTTGAACAGAAAAGGGTCTTCACCAAATTGTTACCACAAGGTTGGAAGATCACTTTTATCTACAATGTCTTTGTATGATGGATTTTTACCAGGACCTTTCACTGAAGACACCTAAATTCCATCATGGGGGTGCATATAGTGTATATAGATTATTATATAGGATATACCATGTGTATAGAACCTTCTGCATCTGTACCGTGTATAGAACCTGCTGCATCTGTACCGTGTATAGAGCCTGCTGCATCTGTACTGTGTATAGAACCTGCTGCATCTGTACCGTGTATAGAACCTGCTGCATCTGTACTGTGTATAGAACCTGCTGCATCTGTACTGTGTATAGAGCCTGCTGCATCTGTACCATGTATAGAACCTGCTGCATCTGTACTGTGTATAGAGCCTGCTGCATCTGTACTGTGTATAGAGCCTGCTGCATCTGTACTGTGTATAGAACCTGCTGCATCTGTACCGTGTATAGAACCTGCTGCATCTGTACCGTGTATAGAACCTGCTGCATCTGTACCGTGTATAGAACCTGCTGCATCTGTACCGTGCATAGAACCTGCTGCATCTGTACTGTGTATAGAACCTGCTGCATCTGTACCGTGTATAGAACCTGCTGCATCTGTACCGTGTATAGAACCTGCTGCATCTGTACCGTGTATAGAACCTGCTGCATCTGTACCGTGTATAGAGCCTGATGCATCTGTACCGTGTATAGAACCTGCTGCATCTGTACCGTGTATAGAACCTGCTGCATCTGTACCGTGTATAGAACCTGCTGCATCTGTACCGTGTATAGAACCTGCTGCATCTGTACCGTGTATAGAACCTGCTGCATCTACCGTGTATAGAGCCTGCTGCATCTGTACCGTGTATAGAGCCTGCTGCATCTGTACCGTGTATAGAGCCTGCTGCATCTGTACCGTGTATAGAGCCTGCTGCATCTGTACCGTGTATATAGCCTGCTGCATCTGTACCATGTATAGAGCCTGCTGCATCTGTACTGTGTATAGAGCCTGCTGCATCTGTACTGTGTATAGAACCTGCTGCATCTGTACCGTGTATAGAACCTGCTGCATCTGTACCGTGTATAGAACCTGCTGCATCTGTACCGTGTATAGAGCCTGCTGCATCTGTACCGTGTATAGAACCTGCTGCATCTGTACCGTGTATAGAACCTGCTGCATCTGTACCGTGTATAGAACCTGCTGCATCTGTACCGTGTATAGAACCTGCTGCATCTGTACCGTGCATAGAACTTGCTGCATCTGTACTGTGTATAGAACCTGCTGCATCTGTACCGTGTATAGAACCTGCTGCATCTGTACTGTGTATAGAACCTGCTGCATCTGTACCGTGTATAGAGCCTGATGCATCTGTACCGTGTATAGAACCTGCTGCATCTGTACCGTGTATAGAACCTGCTGCATCTGTACCGTGTATAGAACCTGCTGCATCTGTACCGTGTATAGAACCTGCTGCATCTGTACCGTGTATAGAACCTGCTGCATCTACCGTGTATAGAGCCTGCTGCATCTGTACCGTGTATAGAGCCTGCTGCATCTGTACCGTGTATAGAGCCTGCTGCATCTGTACCGTGTATAGAGCCTGCTGCATCTGTACCGTGTATAGAGCCTGCTGCATCTGTACCGTGTATATAGCCTGCTGCATCTGTACCATGTATAGAACCTGCTGCATCTGTACCGTGTATAGAGCCTGCTGCATCTGTACCATGTATAGAGCCTGCTGCATCTGTACCGTGTATAGAACCTGTTGCATCTGTACCATGTATAGAGTCTGCTGCATCTGTACCGTGTATAGAGCCTGCTGCATCTGTACCGTGTATAGAACCTGCTGCATCTGTACCATGTATAGAGCCTGCTGCATCTGTACCGTGTATAGAGCCTGCTGCATCTGTACCGTGTATAGAACCTGCTGCATCTGTACCGTGTATAGAACCTGCTGCATCTGTACCGTGTATAGAACCTGCTGCATCTGTACCATGTATAGAGCCTGCTGCATCTGTACCGTGTATAGAGCCTGCTGCATCTGTACCGTGTATAGAACCTGCTGCATCTGTACCGTGTATAGAACCTCCTGCATCTGTACCGTGTATAGAGCCTGCTGCATCTGTACCATGTATAGAGCCTGCTGCATCTGTACCGTGTATAGAACCTGCTGCATCTGTACCGTGTATAGAACCTGCTGCATCTGTACCGTGTAGAGAGCCTGCTGCATCTGTACCGTGTATAGAGCCTGCTGCATCTGTACCGTGTATAGAACCTGCTGCATCTGTACCGTGTATAGAGCCTGCTGCATCTGTACCGTGTATAGAACCTGCTGCATCTGTATCGTGTATAGAACCTGCTGCAGCACAACTGACATTCCTAAAGAAAACAAATGACATTTAAATTGTCGGAAATACATAAATATCCCCCCCCCCCAATTAATACCAGGCCCTTCGGGTTAGGGTTAGCCAAAATTTAAAAAAACGGTGTGGGGCCCCCCTAAAATCCATACCAGACCCTTTTCCGAGCATGAAGCCATGGGGACAAGGGCCTCTTCCCAACAACCCCGGGCTGTGGTTGTGGGGGTCTATGGGCGGAGGGGTTATTGGAATCTGGAGGCCCCCTTTAATAGGGGGGCCACAAGGTCCCGCTCCCCCATGTGAATAAGTATGGGGTACATTGTACCCCTACCCGTTCACCAAAGAAGTGTCACAAATAAATAAAAACTTAGAAATAGTTTTTGACAAATCCTTCAGTTAACCACTTAAGCCCCGGAGGATTTGGCTGCTAAAGGACCAGGGTTTTTTTTGCGATTTTTTACTGCGTGACTTCAACGGACAATTGCACGGTCGTGCGACGCTGTACCTAAACGAATTTGACGTCCTTTTTTTCCCACAAACAGAGCTTTCTTTTGGCAGTATTTGATCACCTGTGCGATTTTTTGATCACGCGCTATAAACAAAAAAAGAGAGTAAATTTTGCAAAAATAACAATATTTTTCACATTTTTTATATGAAATTCCCCAAAAAAAATGTAAAAATCAAAATTTTTTAACATTTTTCGGCCAATTTGTTTTATGCTACCTATGTTTGGTAAAAAAAATCGCAAAAAGCGTATTTTGATTGGTTTGCGCAAAAGTTATCGCGTTTACTAACAAAGGGAAAGATTTTTGTCATTTTTGGTGTTTCGGTTAAAATAAAAAAAACACGATGCCCCCCAATGTAAATCCTCCATAAAATTACGACGCCTGCCGGCACTGCTTGTCTCAAAAGATTCAAGAGAATTCAGCTGGTGGCACAGCCCCAGTGTGACGTCACTGATCCGTGCATGCTGGATCGTGACATCACATTAGGGAGGTGCCGCTAGGTAAGGACGCCAGGTGGCCCCGCCCCTTACCTATTTAAAAACTGTCAGATGGCAGACAGGCAGGAAGCCTTCATCGCTGACACAGCATTTTGTTTTCTTTTTTCGGGTCGGCGGGCGTCGTGATTGGCCATGGATCTACATCGGGGGACATTTTTTTTTTTTTATTTTCTAGTACCCAGTACTCATTCACATGGGGGGGGCTAGGATCTGGGGGCCTTCTTGTTAAAGGGGGCTTCCAGTGTCTGATAAGCCCCCCACCCACAGATCCTCGCAACCACAGCCCATGGTTGTAGGGAAGAGGCCCTTGTCCCCATCAACATGAAGACGAGGTGCTTTGGGGTGGTGGGAGCAGAGCCCCCCCTTTTGAGGGCATGTGGACTGGAATGGTTCAGGAGGGGGGCTGCTTACTTGCCGGGCTGCATGCTCGGATAAGAGCCTAGTGTAGATTGGGGGGACCCCACAGCGTTTTCTTCACATTTTTATTGCTTGCAATGTTTTTTTTTTTTTATTCAGCTGTCAGCGGGGAAGCCCACTGACAGCTGATGACTCATCCGTTGTTAAGGAGGCAGCGGTCAGCTTCTCAGCCCTCCCCTAACAACCAGCTATTCACTATTCTCTGATTAGGCAAAGCCACGCCCAATCAGGACTTAGAATGCATTGTGCAGAATGCAGTGCATTGTGGGGCGGTCGACGAGCCTGCCTGAGCGCCCCCCGCAAATTTGGGTGTTCGCCAAAGGAGCGAACATGCGATGTTTGGGCTGAACTTTTGCTCGGCGCAAACCGTTCCCTCAATTATTAGAAATGAATATGACATTGGTTGGGTCAGAGGTCAAGTGATCTGCGATTTCATTATTACATCATCCTTACTGAGCTTCATAAACCTCAGAGGAAATCGCACGACTTTCACCTCTTTCTGCAGCTTCACTGCGGAGAAATATAAGAGGTGAGGGTTATATGCAGCCGGTAAACCCCCCACCCAATCCTAACCCCACCCCCACATTGTGAAAATGTTGTGAGTTTGAACTGCGAGGGGAACCAAAACTGCATGAGATAAGTTCTTCTCACCACTTCCGGCAGGTGACAAAGATCAGAGCCGTCTCAGGCTGCAATGTGTGAAAACAAAAGCTGCACGCAAAGCCCAACGTAAAAACTCCCTCCATTATTCATTCCACAACTTGTAGATTCTTATACTGATAGTATACTGGCATGAAATCTGTACTCGTATTATCTTCCCACAATCCCATGCATGGACACATCACCAGGCTGGGAGAGATCAGGTACTGTGAACCAATCAGCCTCTATTGCCTGGCAGAGACATGATTTCAGGCACTGGGGGCTAAAAGGGAAGCAGGTTTGAGGAAGAGGGGTGACCCTGGAAGCTTCAAAGATTTAGGCCTAAAAAATGGTGTCACTACAATGGCTGTGGAGGACCTTGTACTTTCATAGTGATCCCCAACCATTAGGTATCTCCACCTTGACACCGAGATCCCATCCAGGAGGTCTCTATACATTGACACTAAGATCCCACCCAGGAGGTCTCTGTACATTGACATTGAGATCCCATCCAGGAGGTCTCTATACATTGACACCGAGATCCCACCCAGGAGGTCTCTATACATTGACACTAAGATCCCACCCAGGAGGTCTCTGTACATTGACACTGAGATCCCACCCAGGAGGTCTCTATACATTGACACTGAGATCCCTCCCAGGAGATCTCTATACATTGACACTGAGATCCCACCCAGGAGATCTCTATACATTGACACTAAGATCCCACCCAGGAGGTCTCTGTACATTGACATTGAGATCCCACCCAGGAGGTCTCTATACATTGACATTGAGATCCCACCCAGGAGGTCTCTATACATTGACACCGAGATCCCACCCAGGAGGTCTCTATACATTGACACCGAGATCCCATCCAGGAGATCTCTATACATTGACACCGAGATCCTATCCAGGAGGTCTCTATACATTGACACCGAGATCCCACCCAGGAGGTCTCTATACATTGACACTAAGATCCCACCCAGGAGGTCTCTGTACATTGACACTGAGATCCCACCCAGGAGGTCTCTATACATTGACACTGAGATCCCTCCCAGGAGATCTCTATACATTGACACTGAGATCCCACCCAGGAGGTCTCTATACATTGACACTGAGATCCCTCCCAGGAGATCTCTATACATTGACACTGAGATCCCTCCCAGGAGATCTCTATACATTGACACTGAGATTCTACCCAGGAGGTCTCTATACATTGACACTGAGATCCCTCCCAGGAGGTCTCTATACATTGACATTGAGATCCCACCCAGGAGGTCTCTATACATTGACACTGAGATCCCTCCCAGGAGATCTCTATACATTGACATTGAGATCCCACCCAGGAGGTCTCTATACATTGACACTAAGATCCCATCCAGGAGGTCTCTATACATTGACACTGAGATCCCATCCAGGAGGTCTCTATACATTGACACTGAGATCCCACCCAGGAGGTCTCTATACATTGACATTGAGATCCCACCCAGGAGGTCTCTATACATTGACACTGAGATCCCACCCAGGAGGTCTCTGTACATTGACACTGAGATCCCACCCAGGAGGTCTCTATACATTGACACCGAGATCCCATCCAGGAGGTCTCTATACATTGACACTGAGATCCCACCCAGGAGATCTCTATACATTGACACTAAGATCCCACCCAGGAGGTCTCTGTACATTGACACTGAGATCCCACCCAGGAGGTCTCTATACATTGACACTGAGATCCCATCCAGGAGGTCTCTATACATTGACACTGAGATCCCACCCAGGAGATCTCTATACATTGACACCGAGATCCCATCCAGGAGGTCTCTGTACATTGACACTGAGATTCCACCCAGGAGGTCTCTATACATTGACACTGAGATCCCACCCAGGAGGTCTCTGTACATTGACACTGAGATCCCTCCCAGGAGATCTCTATACATTGACACTGAGATCCCACCCAGGAGGTCTCTATACATTGACATTGAGATCCCACCCAGGAGGTCTCTATACATTGACATTGAGATCCCACCCAGGAGGTCTCTATACATTGACACTGAGATCCCACCCAGGAGATCTCTATACATTGACACTGAGATCCCATCCAGGAGGTCTCTATACATTAACACTGAGATCCCACCCAGGAGATCTCTATACATTGACACCGAGATCCCATCCAGGAGGTCTCTATACATTGACACCGAGATCCCATCCAGGAGATCTCTATACATTGACACTGAGATCCCACCCAGGAGATCTCTATACATTGACACTGAGATCCCACCCAGGAGGTCTCTATACATTGACACTGAGATCCCACCCAGGAGGTCTCTATACATTGACACTGAGATCCCACCCAGGAGATCTCTATACATTGACACTGAGATCCCACCCAGGAGATCTCTATACATTGACACTGAGATCCCTCCCAGGAGATCTCTATACATTGACACTGAGATCCCTCCCAGGAGATCTCTATACATTGACACTGAGATCCCACCCAGGAGATCTCTATACATTGACACTGAGATCCCTCCCAGGAGATCTCTATACATTGACACTGAGATCCCTCCCAGGAGATCTCTATACATTGACACTAAGATCCCACCCAGGAGGTCTCTGTACATTGACACCGAGATCCCATCCAGGAGGTCTCTATACATTGACACTGAGATCCCACCCAGGAGGTCTCTATACATTGACACTGAGATCCCATCCAGGAGGTCTCTATATATTGACACTGAGATCCCACCCAGGAGGTCTCTGTACATTGACACTGAGATCCCACCCAGGAGATCTCTATACATTGACACCGTGATCCCTCCCAGGAGATCTCTATACATTGACACTGAGATCCCACCCAGGAGGTCTCTGTACATTGACACTGAGATCCCTCCCAGGAGATCTCTATACATTGACACTAAGATCCCACCCAGGAGGTCTCTGTACATTGACACTGAGATCCCACCCAGGAGGTCTCTATACATTGACACCGAGATCCCATCCAGGAGGTCTCTATACATTGACACTGAGATCCCACCCAGGAGGTCTCTATACATTGACACTGAGATCCCACCCAGGAGATCTCTATACATTGACACCGTGATCCCTCCCAGGAGATCTCTATACATTGACACTGAGATCCCACCCAGGAGGTCTCTGTACATTGACACTGAGATCCCACCCAGGAGATCTCTATACATTGACACTGAGATCCCACCCAGGAGGTCTCTATACATTGACACTGAGATCCCACCCAGGAGATCTCTATACATTGACACTGAGATCCCACCCAGGAGATCTCTATACATTGACACTGAGATCCCTCCCAGGAGATCTCTATACATTGACACTGAGATCCCTCCCAGGAGATCTCTATACATTGACACTGAGATTCCACCCAGGAGATCTCTATACATTGACATTGAGATCCCACCCAGGAGGTCTCTATACATTGACACTGAGATCCCTCCCAGGAGATCTCTATACATTGACACTGAGATTCCACCCAGGAGGTCTCTATACATTGACACTGAGATCCCACCCAGGAGGTCTCTGTACATTGACATTGAGATCCCACCCAGGAGATCTCTATACATTGACACTGAGATCCCACCCAGGAGTTTTCTGTACAATGACACTGAGATCCCTCCCAGGAGATCTCTATACATTGACACTGAGATCCCACCCAGGAGGTCTCTATACATTGACACTGAGATCCCACCCAGGAGGTCTCTATACATTGACACCGTGATCCCATCCAGGAGATCTGTATACATTGACACTGAGATCCCACCCAGGAGGTCTCTATACATTGACACCGTGATCCCATCCAGGAGATCTGTATACATTGACACTGAGATTCCACCCAGGAGATCTCTATACATTGACACTGAGATTCCACCCAGGAGGTCTCTGTACATTGACATTGAGATCCCACCCAGGAGATCTCTATACATTGACACTGAGATCCCACCCAGGAGGTCTCTATACATTGACACCGAGATCCCACCCAGGAGATCTCTATACATTGACACTGAGATCCCTCCCAGGAGATCTCTATACATTGACACTGAGATCCCACCCAGGAGATCTCTATACATTGACACCGTGATCCCATCCAGGAGATCTGTATACATTGACACCGAGATCCCACCCAGGAGATCTCTATACATTGACACTGAGATCCCTCCCAGGAGATCTCTATACATTGACACTGAGATTCCACCCAGGAGGTCTCTATACATTGACCCTGAGATCCCACCCAGGAGATCTCTATACATTGACACTGAGATCCCACCCAGGAGGTCTCTATACATTGACACTGAGATCCCTCCCAGGAGATCTCTATACATTGACACTGAGATCCCACCCAGGAGATCTCTATACATTGACACCGTGATCCCATCCAGGAGATCTGTATACATTGACACCGAGATCCCACCCAGGAGATCTCTATACATTGACACTGAGATCCCTCCCAGGAGATCTCTATACATTGACACTGAGATCCCACCCAGGAGGTCTCTATACATTGACACCGAGATCCCATCCAGGAGATCTCTATACATTGATAGTAAGATCCCACCCAATCAATGTTTATAAACAATGTTACTTTGTATCTCTCTATCCCCGTCTGATCAATGTTTATAAACAATGTTACTTTGTATCTCTCTATCTCCCGTCTGATCAATGTTTATAAACAATGTTACTTTGTATCTCTCTATCTCCCGTCTGATCAATGTTTATAAACAATGTTACTTTGTATCTCTCTATCCCCGTCTGATCAATGTTTATAAACAATGTTACTTTGTATCTCTCTATCTCCCGTCTGATCAATGTTTATAAACAATGTTACTTTGTATCTCTCTATCTCCCGTCTGATCAATGTTTATAAACAATGTTACTTTGTATCTCTCTATCTCCCGTCTGATCAATGTATATAAACAATGTTACCACTATATGGGTGTGGAGATGAGTACATGCGTGTGAATGAGCCTTTTTCTGGGCATGTGTTAGGTAAGGTTACCTCCTAACCACACCCCCATCTACCTCCAATCAATAATCACACTATAACCCTCCCACTGATAATCTCCAATCACAATGTAACCCTCCCACTGATAATCTCCAATCACAATGTAACCCTCCTATGATGTCATCTTCTATTTGAGATTTTCCACACATTATGAAAAGCACCCAAATCTCCTCCAGCAGATCTCTGACTCCTCCGTGACTGCCGCTGACCGCACATTTCCCCTTCCCCCGTTATCAGACATCAGGGAAACGGCTGAAGATTTCCCCCAGCTGACAAACCACAAATCTGTAATATGGAAATCTGCCAATCAGAGCGAAACAACCGAAGAAAGAGAAGAGGATTACCTAACCAATCCCGTCCCATTACCCAACCAATCCCGTCCCATTACCCAACCAATCCCGACCCATTACCCCGTCCCATTACCCAACCAATCCCGTCCCATTACCCAACCAATCCCGACCCATTACCCCGTCCCATTACCCAACTAATCCCATCCCATTACCCAACCAACCCCATCCATTACCCAACCAATCCCGTCCATTACCCAACCAATCCCGTCCATTACCCAACCAATCCCGTCCATTACCCAACCAACCCCATCCATTACCCAACCAATCCCGTCCCATTACCCAACTAATCCCATCCCATTACCCAACCAATCCCGTCCCATTACCCAACCAATCCCGTCCCATTACCCAACCAATCCCGTCCCATTACCCAACTAATCCCATCCCATTACCCAACCAATCCCGTCCATTACCCAACCAATCCCGTCCCATTACCCAACCAATCCCGTCCCATTACCCAACCAATCCCGTCCCATTACCCAACTAATCCCATCCCATTACCCAACCAATCCCGTCCATTACCCAACCAATCCCGTCCATTACCCAACCAACCCCATCCATTACCCAACCAATCCCGTCCATTACCCAACCAATCCCGTCCATTACCCAACCAATCCCGTCCATTACCCAACCAACCCCATCCATTACCCAACCAATCCCGTCCCATTACCCAACTAATCCCATCCCATTACCCAAACAATCCCGTCCCATTACCCAACCAATCCCGTCCCATTACCCAACCAATCCCGTCCCATTACCCAACTAATCCCATCCCATTACCCAACCAATCCCGTCCATTACCCAACCAATCCCGTCCCATTACCCAACCAATCCCGTCCCATTACCCAACCAATCCCGTCCCATTACCCAACTAATCCCATCCCATTACCCAACCAATCCCGTCCATTACCCAACCAATCCCGTCCATTACCCAACCAACCCCATCCATTACCCAACCAATCCCGTCCATTACCCAACCAATCCCGTCCATTACCCAACCAATCCCGTCCCATTACCCAACCAATCCAGTCCATTACCCAACCAATCCCGTCCATTACCCAACCAATCCCATCCCATTACCCATCCAATCCCGTCCATTACCCAACCAATCCCATCCCATTACCCAACCAATCCCGGCCATTACCCAACCAATCCCGTCCATTACCCAACCAATCCCATCCATTACCCAACCAATCTCGTCCATTACCCAACCAATCCCATCCCATTACCCATCCAATCCCGGCCATTACCCAACCAATCCCGTCCTATTACCCAACCAATCCCATCCATTACCCAACCAATCCCGTCCCGTTACCCAACCAATCCCGTCCCATTACCCATCCAATCCCGTGCATTACCCAACCAATCCCGTCCTTTACCCAACCAATCCCGGCCATTACCCAACCAATCCCGTCCATTACCCAACTAATCCCGTCCATTACCCAACCAATCCCGTCCATTACCCAACCAATCCCGTCCATTACCCAACTAATCCCGTCCCTTTACCCAACTAATCCCTTCCCATTACCCAACCAATCCCGTCCCTTTACCCAACTAATCCCATCCATTACCCAACCAATCCCATCCCATTACCCAAAAAATCCCCTCCCATTACCCATCCAATCCCGTCCCACTACCCAACTAATCCCGTCCCATTACCCAACTAATCCCGTCCATTACCCAACCAATCCCGTCCCACTACCCAACTAATCCCGTCCCACTACCCAACTAATCCCGTCCCATTACCCAACCAATCCCGTCCCACTACCCAACCAATCCCGTCCATTACCCAACCAATCCCATCCCATTACCCAACCAATCCCTTCCCATTACCTATCCAATCCCATCCCATTACCCAACCAATCCCGTCCCACTATCCAACTAATCCCGTCCCATTACCCAACTAATCCCATCCCATTACCCAACTAATCCCGTCCCATCACCCAACTAATCCCGTCCCATTACCCAACCAATCCCGTCCATTACCCAACCAATCCCATCCCATTACCCAACCAATCCCTTCCCATTACCTATCCAATCCCGTCCATTACCCAACCAATCCCGTCCATTACCCAACCAACCCCATCCATTACCCAACCAATCCCGTCCATTACCCAACTAATCCCGTCCCATTACCCAACCAATCCCGTCCCATTACCCAACCAATCCCGTCCATTACCCAACCAATCCCGTCCATTACCCAACCAATCCCATTCCATTACCCAACCAATCCCTTCCCATTGCCTATCCAATCCCATCCCATTGCCCAACCAATCCTGTCCCATTACCCATCCAATCCTGTCCCAATACCCAACTAATCCCATCCCATTACCCAACCAATCCCATCCATTACCCAACCAATCCCGTCCATTACCCAGCCAATCCTGTCCCATTACATATCATTAACCCCTTCTTCTCCTTCCTCCATAACTCTCCTCTCCTGAAATACTCTACACTGCTGGAGGACTCTGCTCCTCCCTCTTTAACTCTCCTCTCCTGAAATACTCTGCACTGCTGGAGGACTCTGCTCCTTCCTCTATAACTCTCCTCTCCTGAAATACTCTGCACTGCTGGAGGACTCTGCTCCTTCCTCTATAACTCTCCTCTCCTGAAATACTCTGCACTGCTGGAGGACTCTGCTCCTTCCTCTATAACTCTCCTCTCCTGAAATACTCTGCTCTGCTGGAGGACTCTGCTCCTTCCTCTATAACTCTCCTCTCCTGAAATACTCTGCACTGCTGGAGGACTCTGCTCCTCCCTCTATAACTCTCCTCTCCTGAAATACTCTGCTCTGCTGGAGGACTCTGCTCCTTCCTCTATAACTCTCCTCTCCTGAAATACTCTGCTCTGCTGGAGGACTCTGCTCCTTCCTCTATAACTCTCCTCTCCTGAAATACTCTGCGCTGCTGGAGGACTCTGCTCCTTCCTCTATAACTCTCCTCTCCTGAAATACTCTGCACTGCTGGAGGACTCTGCTCCTTCCTCTATAACTCTCCTCTCCTGAAATACTCTGCACTGCTGGAGGACTCTGCTCCTTCCTCTATAACTCTCCTCTCCTGAAATACTCTGCGCTGCTGGAGGACTCTGCTCCTTCCTCTATAACTCTCCTCTCCTGAAATACTCTGCACTGCTGGAGGACTCTGCTCCTTCCTCTATAACTCTCCTCTCCTGAAATACTCTGCACTGCTGGAGGACTCTGCTCCTTCCCTCTATAACTCTCCTGAAATACTCTGCACTGCTGGAGGACTCTGCTCCTTCCTCTATAACTCTCCTCTCCTGAAATACTCTGCACTGCTGGAGGACTCTGCTCCTTCCTCTATAACTCTCCTCTCCTGAAATACTCTGCACTGCTGGAGGACTCTGCTCCTTCCTCTATAACTCTCCTCTCCTGAAATACTCTGCACTGCTGGAGAACTCTGCTCCTTCCTCTATAACTCTCCTCTCCTGAAATACTCTGCACTGCTGGAGGACTCTGCTCCTTCCTCTCCTCTCCTGAAATACTCTGCTCTGCTGGAGGACTCTGCTCCTTCCCTTGTTCTTTCGGTGTCTCCCTCCCCCGCTCTCCTTCTCTCTCATTCTATTTCTGCACTTTCTGTTCCCTTTTTTGGTGGCGGGTTCCCCTCTGCCGCGGGTCACATGAGAGGAATTCGCCTGCTCGTCATTGGTCGGGATTTCCTCACACAGATAAATTTAGACTCAGGAGTCAGACTGGATTTTGCAAGAACTGTTTGTGTCGCTCGCAGTATCCAGCTTCTGTCAGCGTCATATTTCAGCTCTGTTATGAAGGAAGGTATAAACTCACATAGCTGCCCAGCATGCTGAAAAATTTCTGTTCAAGAAAACAAAGCCTGCAAATCTTCACAGTGATAAGAAATACAATGTAACAATGATAGAGATTCCGTCCACCTTCTTATCACCTCACTTCAATTTCACCAATTTACCTCCCAAATACCACAATCTGCCCCTCCACCCCCCAAAATACCCTAATCTGCCCCTCCTCCCCATAAATACCCTAATCTGCCCCTCCTCCCCATAAATACCCTAATCTGCCCCTCCTCCCCATAAATACTCCATGTAACGGATCAACCGGCACCCCGCCTTGGTACCTCCATTGACGGATGCTCCTAGTGCTTCCCGAGGGCTCCAAGCACTCCACCAGACACCATAACCACCTCAGACCCCACGAACCGCCGCAGCTTGGTTAGGGTCTCGCCGTCTCCTACCCACCCTGGACCTACGACAAGGCTCCAGGTTCCTGTGGGTGAACCTCTCTTTCTCCAGAGAGTGAAGCACGAACAAGAGCTTAGTGATTATCCAAGGGAGTATGAAGAGCATAGCAATCCCTTGCAGCAGATTCCCCCAATGAGAGACAGAACTCTAGATTGAGGGTGAAGTATAACTCAAACTTGAATGGTACAGCTGCACTTTTATACAGTTTTCCCCAAAAAGGTTACACCACCCAGGTGGACCTTGTTGGGAACAGGACATGAAATTCACAATCCAATAGAAACAGGGTTTTACACTCAGTCATTCTCATACAGTGTACACAATCCCTCCCCTCTGCCTGATTACATTATCATATGCAGATGAAAGTGTATACAGGAACAGAATTAACCTAAACGAATTATCTAGCCATCTGGACAGAACAATGTGAGGTCATTAACATTTACCAATGGGACAGGCACAATCCACATTCCATTTCACTACACAAACAATAGGGAAGCCTGTCTGGCATGGAGGGACATGGAATAAACACATTATTTAGGAGTCAGACTTCATGGCAATGGTCTACAACAGTCTAAGTCTCCCAGTGTAAAGTGGGAATAAATCTTCATATTTCTATATGAAGATATTCCTGACAAATATTACTGTCCCATCTGAAGCAATTCAAACCATTAATTATCTGTCTTTCACTCCCAGTGACGGTGAACACAGTCACACCCCAATCTGCCCCTCATCCCCCCAATACTCCAATCTGCCCTCCTCTCCATAAATACCCCAATCTGCCCCTCCTCCCCATAAATACCCCAATCTGCCCCTCCTCCCCCCAATACTTCAATCTGCCCTTCCTCCCCCCCAATACCTCAATCTTTTCCTCCTCCCTCCAAATACCCCAATCTGCCCCTCCTCTCCATAAATACCCCAATCTGCCCCTCCTCCCCCCAATACCCCAATCTTCCCATCCTCCCCATAAATGCCCCAATCTGCCCCTTCTCCCCATAAATACCCCAATCTGCCCCTCCTCTCCATAAATACCCCAATCTGCCCCTCCTACCCATAAATACCCCAATCTGCCCCTCCTCTCCATAAATACCCCAATCTGCCCCTCCTACCCATAAATACCCCAATCTGCCCCTCCTCTCCATAAATACCCCAATCTGCCCCTCCTACCCATAAATACCCCAAGCTGCCCCTCCTCTCCATAAATACCCCAATCTGCCCCTCCTACCCATAAATACCCCAATCTGCCCCTCCTCCCCCCAATACTTCAATCTGCCCTTCCTCCCCCCCAATACCTCAATCTTTTCCTCCTCCCTCCAAATACCCCAATCTGCCCCTCCTCTCCTTACAAGAAAAATCATTTCATATTCTATCACTTCAATAAACCATAAAATAATAAAACTTTTCTCCTTTTTTGTGTTCTTTTGTAATGAAAAATGAAGAAAATGCAGGAAATGCAGGAAACGCAGGAAATGCAGGAAATGCAAGAAAATGCGTTCTTTCTATTCTGCGTCCGTTCTCTGAATTTCTATATTCCAATTTTGTGTCCTTATAAATGGAGGGAATTATAGAAACAAATCTCCACTTTTTAATCTGCAATAATTTAGTGCCGGTTCACACCAATGAGATCCGATTCCTGTCAGAACTGACAGCTTGCACTGCAATATGCAAAGGGGGTGTCCTTACCTTTGTATTCCCCCCCAGCGATTCGCATATGGCGGTGTGAACTGTCTGCGAGTTGAATGCGATGAGGGAACCCACAGTGGATTCTCAGGGTTCCCGCATCGCATATATGTGACCCGGGACTCACCGAGCATTGAAACCATCGCTGGTCAAACCGAAAAATAATAATCGTTTCATGTATGTCTGCCTGTATATGGCATAGAAGATCGAACGATTCCCACCGACCGAATGCCGTCATTGTCCCCCTCAAAAATCAACTTCTATATAATAATGTCTTATCATTGGGAAAGAACGGCGCACAGAGGCTGACAATCTATTCTTCTACAAATCTGTCATCAACACAATCTTATTATTTTCATTCCATATACTCACTGTGTGCTCCGTATTCCCACCATATACTCCGTATTCCCACCATATACTCTGTATATCCACCATATACTCCGTATACCCACCATATACTCCGTATACCCACCATATACTCTGTATACCCACCATATACTCTGTATTCCCACCATATACTCTGTATACCCACCATATACTCTGTATACCCACCATATACTCCGTATACCCGCCATATACTCCGTATACCCACCATATACTCTGTATACCCACCATATACTCTGTATTCCCACCATATACTCTGTATACCCACCATATACTCCGTATACCCACCATATACTCTGTATACCCACCATATACTCTGTATACCCACCATATACTCCATATTCCTACCATATACTCCATATACCCACCATATACTCCGTATACCCACCATATACTCCGTATACCCACCATATACTCCGTATACCCACCATATACTCTGTATACCCACCATATACTCTGTATTCCCACCATATACTCTGTATTCCCACCATATAATCTGTATACCCACCATATACTCTGTATACCCACCATATACTCCGTATACCCACCATATACTCTGTATACCCACCATATACTCCGTATACCCGCCATATACTCCGTATACCCACCATATACTCTGTATACCCACCATATACTCTGTATTCCCACCATATACTCTGTATACCCACCATATACTCCGTATACCCGCCATATACTCCGTATACCCACCATATACTCTGTATACCCACCATATACTCCATATTCCTACCATATACTCTGTATACCCACCATATACTCCTTATACCCACCATATACTCCATATTCCTACCATATACTCTGTATACCCACCATATACTCCATATACCCACCATATACTCTGTATACCCACCATATACTCGGTATACCCACCATATACTCCGTATTCCCACCATATACTCCGTATTCCCACCATATACTCTGTATACCCACCATATACTCTGTATACCCACCATATACTCTGTATACCCACCATATACTCCATATTCCCACCATATACTCCGTATTCCCACCATATACTCTGTATACCCACCATATACTCTGTATACCCACCATATACTCCGTATTCCCACCATATACTCCATATACCCACCATATACTCCGTATACCCACCATATACTCCATATTCCCACCATATACTCTGTATACCCGCCATATACTCCGTATTCCCACCATATACTCTGTATACCTACCATATACTCCGTATTCCCACCATATACTCTGTATTCCCACCATATACTCTGTATACCCACCATATACTCTGTATTTCCACCATATACTCCGTATTCCCACCATATACTCTGTATTCCCACCATATACTCCATATACCCACCATATACTCCGTATACCCACCATATACTCCATATTCCCACCATATACTCTGTATACCCACCATATACTCCGTATTCCTACCATATACTCTGTATACCCACCATATACTCCATATTCCCACCATATACTCCATATTCCTACCATATACTCCGTATTCCCACCATATACTCTGTATTCCCACCATATACTCCGTATACCCACCATATACTCCATATTCCCACCATATACTCCATATTCCTACCATATACTCTGTATTCCCACCATATACTCCGTATACCCACCATATACTCCATATTCCCACCATATACTCCATATTCCTACCATATACTCCATATTCCCACCATATACTCCATATTCCCACCATATACTCCATATTCCTACCATATACTCTGTATTCCCACCATATACTCCATATTCCTACCATATACTCTGTATTCCCACCATATACTCCATATTCCCACCATATACTCTGTATACCCACCATATACTCCATATTCCCACCATATACTCTGTATACCCACCATATACTCCATATTCCTACCATATACTCTGTATACCCACCATATACTCTGTATACCCACCATATACTCCATATTCCCACCATATACTCCATATTCCTACCATATACTCTGTATTCCCACCATATACTCCATATTCCCACCATATACTCTGTATACCCACCATATACTCCATATTCCCACCATATACTCTGTATACCCACCATATACTCCGTATTCCTACCATATACTCTGTATACCCACCATATACTCTGTATACCCACCATATACTCCATATTCCCACCATATACTCCATATTCCTACCATATACTCTGTATTCCCACCATATACTCTGTATACCCACCATATACTCCATATTCCCACCATATACTCCATATTCCTACCATATACTCTGTATTCCCACCATATACTCCATATTCCTACCATATACTCTGTATACCCACCATATACTCTGTATACCCACCATATACTCCATATTCCCACCATATACTCCATATTCCTACCATATACTCCGTATTCCCACCATATACTCTGTATACCCACCATATACTCCATATTCCCACCATATACTCTGTATACCCACCATATACTCCATATTCCTACCATATACTCTGTATACCCACCATATACTCTGTATACCCACCATATACTCCATATTCCCACCATATACTCCATATTCCTACCATATACTCCGTATTCCCACCATATACTCTGTATACCCACCATATACTCCATATTCCCACCATATACTCCATATTCCTACCATATACTCTGTATTCCCACCATATACTCCATATTCCCACCATATACTCCATATTCCTACCATATACTCTGTATTCCTACCATATACTCTGTATTCCCACCATATACTCTGTATTCCCACCATATACTCTATATTCCTACCATATACTCCATATTCCTACCATATACTCCATATTCCCACCATATACTCCATATTCCTACCATATACTCTGTATTCCCACCATATACTCCATATTCCTACCATATACTCCATATTCCTACCATATACTCCGTATTCACACCATATACTCTGTATACCCACCATATACTCCATATTCCTACCATATACTCTGTATTTCCACCATATACTCCATATTTCCACAATATACTCCATATTCCCACCATATACTCTGTATACCCACCATATACTCTGTATTCCCACCATATACTCTGTATACCCACCATATACTCCATATTCCCACCATATACTCTGTATACCCACCATATACTCCATATTCCTACCATATACTCTGTATACCCATCATATACTCCATATTCCTACCATATACTCCGTATTCCCACCATATACTCCATATTCCTACCATATACTCTGTATTCCCACCATATACTCCATATTCCTACCATATACTCTGTATACCCACCATATACTCCATATTCCCACCATATACTCCATATTCCTACCATATACTCTGTATTCCCACCATATACTCCATATTCCTACCATATACTCTGTATACCCACCATATACTCTGTATTCCCACCATATACTCTGTATTCCCACCATATACTCCATATTTCCACCATATACTCCATATTCCCACCATATACTCTGTATACCCACCATATACTCCATATTCCCACCATATACTCCATATTCCTACCATATACTCCGTATTCCCACCATATACTCTGTATACCCACCATATACTCCATATTCCCACCATATACTCCATATTCCTACCATATACTCTGTATTCCCACCATATACTCCATATTCCTACCATATACTCCATATTCCTACCATATACTCCGTATTCACACCATATACTCTGTATACCCACCATATACTCCATATTCCTACCATATACTCTGTATTTCCACCATATACTCCATATTTCCACAATATACTCCATATTCCCACCATATACTCTGTATACCCACCATATACTCTGTATTCCCACCATATACTCTGTATACCCACCATATATTCCATATTCCCACCATATACTCTGTATACCCACCATATACTCCATATTCCTACCATATACTCTGTATACCCATCATATACTCCATATTCCTACCATATACTCCGTATTCCCACCATATACTCCATATTCCTACCATATACTCTGTATTCCCACCATATACTCCATATTCCTACCATATACTCTGTATACCCACCATATACTCCATATTCCCACCATATACTCCATATTCCTACCATATACTCTGTATTCCCACCATATACTCCATATTCCTACCATATACTCTGTATACCCACCATATACTCTGTATTCCCACCATATACTCTGTATTCCCACCATATACTCCATATTTCCACCATATACTCCATATTCCCACCATATACTCTGTATACCCACCATATACTCCATATTCCCACCATATACTCCATATTCCCACCATATACTCCATATTCCTACCATATACTCTGTATACCCACCATATACTCCATATTCCCACCATATACTCCATATTCCTACCATATACTCTGTATACCCACCATATACTCCATATTCCTACCATATACTCTGTATTCCCACCATATACTCCATATTCCTACCATATACTCTGTATTCCCACCATATACTCCGTATTCACACCATATTCCCACCATATACTCCGTATTCCTACCATATACTCTGTATTCCCACCATATACTCCATATCCCCACCATATTCCCACCATATACTCCATATTCTCAGGGGTTGGGTATTTCGGGGTATGCTGTGTATTTGGCTTAATCTAAAGGGTTGGGTATTTCGGTGTACACTGTGTATTTGGCTTGATCTCAGGGGATTGGTATTTCGGGGTATACTGAGTATTTGGCTTGATCTCAGGGGTTGGGTATTTCGGGGTATGCTGTGTATTTGGCTTGATCTCAGGGGTTGGGTATTTCGGGGTATACTGAGTATTTGGCTTGATCTCAGGGGATTGGTATTTCGGGGTATGCTGTGTATTTAGCTTGATCTCAGGGGTTGGGTATTTCGGGGTATGCTGAGTATTTGGCTTGATCTCAGGGGTTGGGTATTTCGGGGTACCCTGTGTATTTAGCTTGATCTCAGGGGTTGGGTATTTCGGGGTACGCTGTGTATTTAGCTTGATCTCAGGGGTTGGGTATTTCGGGGTACGCTGTGTATTTAGCTTGATCTCAGGGGTTGGGTATTTCGGGGTATGCTGTGTATTTGGTTTGATCTCAGGAGTTGGGTATTTTGGGGTATGCTGTGCATTTGCCTTGATTTCAGGGGTTGGGTATTTCGGGGTATGCTGTGTGTTTGGCTGGATCTCAGGGGTTAGGTATTTCGGGGTACGCTGTGTGTTTGACTTGATCTCAGGGGTTGGGTATTTCGGGGTATTCTGTGTATTTGGCTTGATCTCAGGGGTTGAGCATTTCGGGGTACCCTGTGTATTTAGCTTGATCTCAGGGGTTGGGTATTTTGGCATACGCTGATGTATTTGGCTTGATCTTAGGGGTTGGGTATTTCGGGGTACGCTGTGTATTTGGCTTAATCTCAAGGGTTGGGTATTTCGGGGTATACTGAGTATTTGGCTTGATCTCAGGGGTTGGGTATTTCGGGGTATGCTGAGTATTTGGCTTGATCTCAGGAGTTGGGTATTTTGGAGTATTCTGTGTGTTTGACTTGATCTCAGGGGTTGGGTATTTCGGGGTACGCTGTGTATTTAGCTTGATCTCAGGGGTTGGGTATTTCGGGGTACCCTGTGTATTTAGCTTGATCTCAGGGGTTGGGTATTTCGGGGTACGCTGTGTATTTAGCTTGATCTCAGGAGTTGGGTATTTCGGGGTACCCTGTGTATTTAGCTTGATCTCAGGGGTTGGGTATTTCGGGGTACGCTGTGTATTTAGCTTGATCTCAGGGGTTGGGTATTTCGGGGTATGCTGTGTATTTGGTTTGATCTCAGGAGTTGGGTATTTTGGGGTATGCTGTGCATTTGCCTTGATTTCAGGGGTTGGGTATTTCGGGGTATGCTGTGTGTTTGGCTGGATCTCAGGGGTTAGGTATTTCGGGGTACGCTGTGTGTTTGACTTGATCTCAGGGGTTAGGTATTTCGGGGTATTCTGTGTATTTGGCTTGATCTCAGGGGTTGAGCATTTCGGGGTACCCTGTCTATTTAGCTTGATCTCAGGGGTTGGGTATTTTGGCATACGCTGATGTATTTGGCTTGATCTTAGGGGTTGGGTATTTCGGGGTACGCTGTGTATTTGGCTTAATCTCAAGGGTTGGGTATTTCGGGGTATACTGAGTATTTGGTTTGATCTCAGGAGTTGGGTATTTTGGGGTATGCTGTGCATTTGCCTTGATTTCAGGGGTTGGGTATTTCGGGGTATGCTGTGTGTTTGGCTGGATCTCAGGGGTTAGGTATTTCGGGGTACGCTGTGTGTTTGACTTGATCTCAGGGGTTGGGTATTTCGGGGTATGCTGAGTATTTGGCTTGATCTCAGGGGTTGGGAATTTCGGGGTATGCTGAGTATTTGGCTTGATCTCAGGGGTTGGGTATTTTGGAGTATTCTGTGTGTTTGACTTGATCTCAGGGGTTGGGTATTTCGGGGTATTCTGTGTATTTGGCTTGATCTCAGGGGTTGAGCATTTCGGGGTACCCTGTGTATTTAGCTTGATCTCAGGGGTTGGGTATTTTGGCATACGCTGATGTATTTGGCTTGATCTTAGGGGTTGGGTATTTCGGGGTACGCTGTGTATTTGGCTTAATCTCAAGGGTTGGGTATTTCGGGGTATACTGAGTATTTGGCTTGATCTCAGGGGTTGGGTATTTCGGGGTATGCTGTGTATTTGGCTTGATCTCAGGGGTTGGGTATTTCGGGGTACGCTGAGTATTTGGCTTGATCTCATGGGTTGGGTATTTTGGAGTATTCTGTGTATTCGGCTTGGGGTTGGGTATTTCGGGGTATACTGAGTATTTGGCTTGATCTCAGGGGTTGGGTATTTCGGGGTACGCTGTTGTATTTGGCTTGATCTCAGGGGTTAGGTATTTCAGGGTACGCGGTGTATTCGGCTTGGGGTTGGGTATTTTGGGGTACACTGTGTATTTGGCTTGGGGTTAGATATCTTAGGGTACATTGTGTATTTGGCTTGGGGTTTGGTATTTTGGGGTACACTGTGTTATCCTTTTCCTGACTGCAGATTATTTATTCTCATTTACTTTTCTTTTCAGATTCCTCTTTGCGGATGGCGGAGTCGCAATGTCTCCCATCATGAAGATCCCTAGAAGTACCCCCGAAACGTTTTATTGCAGCGTTCTCCTTATAACCGGCTTGATGGAATTGCATTGGAACGCTGTCCGGTGATGGATCAAACCGCACATCTCTAAGGACTTTGAGAGACGGGAGTGGTGGAAATGAGGCAGACGATACGGTGAAAGTCTTGTAAGATTGATGCCGGGAGCGTTCACCTTTGAACTGGTGGATGGTGGTGGAGCAGAAGATGCTTAGTGACGACAATGTCACGGATTGTAACGGGAACGAGCAGTACATGCACTATCTGTACGCCGTCACCTATGCCATCATCCTGGTCCCCGGACTGATCGGGAACGTCTTGGCTCTTTGGGTATTTTATGCCTACATGAAAGAGACAAAAAGAGCCGTCATCTTTATGATCAATCTGGCCATCGCCGACCTCCTGCAAGTCCTGTCCCTGCCGCTGCGAATCTTCTATTACCTGAACAAGTCGTGGCCGTTCGGCCGATTCATGTGCATGTTCTGCTTCTACCTGAAATACGTCAACATGTACGCCAGCATCGTCTTCCTGGTCTGTATCAGCGTCAGGCGCTTCCTCTACCTGATCTACCCCTTTAAGTTCACGGATAGGAAGCGAATGTCTGACGTCTACGTCAGCATCGTTGGCTGGATCATCGTCTGCGTCAGCTGCCTCCCGTTTCCTCTCCTGAGGATTGGAAATAACTCCACCAACAACGAAGCAGAAAACAAATGCTTCGCTGATCTGCCGCTACTGGACATAGGGACCACCAACTCCATACTGGCGGTGACCTTCGCTGAGCTCTTTGGCTTCATCACGCCGCTGGCGGTAGTCGGCTATTGCTCCTGGAGGACGGTGATGTCACTGAAGGAGCCGCACTCGGCTTCTCATGATCTGGGAGAGAAGAAGAAGGCGCTGAAGATGATCCTGACCTGCGCCTTCGTCTTCCTCCTCTGCTTCGCTCCTTACCACCTCAGCTTCCCGCTAGACTTCCTGGCCAAGGCCAATAAGATCCGGCGGTGTCAGTACAAGAAGGCCATCCTAACCTTCCATCCAGTGGCGCTGTGCCTGGCCAGTATGAATTGCTGCTTGGATCCCGTCATTTATTACTTCACCACCGACGAGTTCAAGAGACGACTTTCCCGCCAGGACATTGTGGACTGTACGGAGCTGGAGATATTCAGCAACACTTTATAAATTCCTGGCCAATGGGATCTCAGGAGGCCAAAGGGGGTTCAACATGTGCCTCCTCCCCTTTACAGAAATTTGGTGGACTTTAAAGGCACAAATAAGGGTGAAGTAAAAAAACTTTTTTATTAATTGACATATAAAAACAAGGAAAAACCCCTAACAAAAGGGGAATACTTTTTGCACATACAAAATATACATAGAAAGTACCAAAGTGTACTTGGACAATAAGACTTACACATGTATCAGTAATAGAAAGAAAAAATAATCATTACATGATACATAAGACGTAGTGGTATCACCATACTATACATTACATCCTACAAAACTCGAAGATAGTGCAGAGGAGTGGCACTATGTGGATCCTCGAGTGTAGTTGGTACAGCCCTGAGATGAGGGATAGTTCATGTAGTCAGATGCCCTACATGTTTCGCTTGAAGAGTCAAGCTTCTTCTGGAGCTACTGGTATACAGACTCCCTGTAGAGACAGATAGTAGTTCACAATGGCCGATGTATTTTGGCACAACAAGTGTATAGATCATGGATAATAACGGCTGTAGTGAGTTTGTCAGCTGGTGTCAGTTCAAACAGAATAAACAGGGTATGTGTCTGCTTTAGACCGATACCGATGGTTGTAACCAATTGGCAGAAAAGACCAAAGTAAATATGGTACAGGGGTATCCAGGATATAGGGAATCCCTCAGGGAGAAGACACCAGCAGGTCAGACTCAGAAAGACAGCGACCGAATAAACCACCACCATCTATACACTTGTTGTGCCAAAATACATCGGCCATTGTGAACTACTATCTGTCTCTACAGGGAGTCTGTATACCAGTAGCTCCAGAAGAAGCTTGACTCTTCAGGCGAAACATGTAGGGCATCTGACTACATGAACTATCCCTCATCCAAGGGCTACACCAACTACACTCGAGGATCCACATAGTGCCACTCCTCGGCACTATCTTCGAGTTTTGTAGGATGTAATGTATAGTATGGTGATACCACTACGTCTTATGTATCATGTAATGATTATTTTTTCTTTCTATTACTGATACATGTGTAAGTCTTATTGTCCAAGTACACTTTGGGACTTTCTATGTATATTTTGTATGTGCAAAAAGTATTCCCCTTTTGTTAGGGGTTTTTCCTTGTTTTTATGTCAATTAATAAAAAGTTTTTTTACTTCACCCTTATTTGTGCCTTTAAAGTCCACCAAATTTCTTCCAATGATTTGATACAACCATTAAGGATGTGGCACACGTTTCCTTAGTACTGTGCTGCTGTATTGGTTGCTCATTTATTTATCCTCCCCTTCACAGCTCTCAGAGGAACCCTGAGGACGATACAAAGTTTCCGTTGGTCACAGGAGGTTTCCTCATTTCAGGATTTTGGTGTAATGAAAATAAATGTGCAAAATCCAATTTGCAGACAATGTTGTCAGTTTTCACCGCCATTTTCCACTCACTGACTCCGCCCTGAATCCGGAGAGATAGGCAGATGGGGGTGGACCTGGGAGAGCTTTGCTGGGGTCTTGCCTTGTAGAGTTGGTGAAGTTCATAGGAACAGAAGGCTTCCAGAACCCCCTGAGGTTGGACCGGGGGGAGGGGGTAGACGAAGAGCCAGAGCGCCACCAAGAGGTTAGAGCCCAGTGGGGCTTATTTTACTTAATACATATCTACAGGATCTCTATATGTAGCCAACCGGTTTTGGGGATCCACTTCTGCCCCCTTGGACAGGGATTGTATTGTGTGAAGAACAGTGAAGAAGTGAGCTCAGGAGATGGGAGCTCCCGCCCCTAGACACACCCTACGGGCCACGCCCCATAAATATTGGCCCCTAGACACACCCTACGGGCCACGCCCCATAAATATTGGCCCCTAGACACACCCTATGGGCCACGCCCCATAAATATTGGCCCCTAGACACACCCTACGGGCCACGCCCCATAAATATTGGCCCCTAGACACACCCTACGGGCCACGCCCCATAAATATTGGCCCCTAGACACACCCTACAGGCCACGCCCCATAAATATTGGCCCCTAGACACACCCTACGGGCCACACCCCATAAATATTGGCCCCTAGACACACCCTACGGGCCACGCCCCATAAATATTGGCCCCTAGACACACCCTACAGGCCACGCCCCATAAATATTGGCCCCTAGACACACCCTACGGGCCACGCCCCATAAATATTGGCCCCTAGACACACCCTACGGGCCACGCCCCATAAATATTGGCCCCTAGACACACCCTACAGGCCACGCCCCATAAATATTGGCCCCTAGACACACCCTACGGGCCACGCCCCATAAATATTGGCCCCTAGACATGTGTCTGTTCAGGGTACATACAATTGTATATTTGTAATATTATTTTATATGAAGATTTTGCACATTAGACTAGTGCTGTACATGGAACGGTTTCTATAGGTGTCGGCTGCTAGTGCCCTGCTATATCCCACCCCTGAGGAGCCAAGCTCCACCCACTCCCTTTCATTCTGGAAGTTTGCCATTAGGCTGATTTTGAAAGAAGGAAGTAATGTTTACCATATGTGATACATTGTATACCTCCCCCTATATGTGATACATTGTACACCTCCCCCTATATGTGATACATTGTACACCTCCCTCTATATGTGATACATTGTACACCTCCCTCTATATGTGATACATTGTACACCTCCCTCTATATGTGATACATTGTAAACCTCCCCCTATATGTGATACATTGTACACCTCCCTCTATATGTGATACATTGTACACCTCCCCCTATATGTGATACATTGTACACCTCCCTCTATATGTGATACATTGTACACCTCCCTCTATATGTGATACATTGTACACCTCCCTCTATATGTGATACATTGTACACCTCCCTCTATATGTGATACATTGTACACCTCCCCCTATATGTGATACATTGTACACCTCCCCCTATATGTGATACATTGTACACCTCCCCCTATATGTGATACATTGTATATATTGTTGACTCAGATGTCTTATATCTGCTTTCGTACAAATGGGCCATCAGCATTCTTAGTGTCCCCATCCCCCAATGAGTAGCATGTACAGGACTGTGCACAGCACTGGGATCTAATCCCCATTTATTTATTACAGTTCACAGACCGC
Organism: Pelophylax lessonae; assembly: GCF_965119305.1. Lineage (NCBI taxonomy): Eukaryota > Metazoa > Chordata > Amphibia > Anura > Ranidae > Pelophylax > Pelophylax lessonae. Next base: position 214,682 of record NW_028120117.1, read on the forward strand.
ACTGTCACTGATCCCGAGAGCTCTTCATTCCTTCCCTGAGGGGGTCTCTGGATAATGTTCTGCCAATCTTCCCTATCCTCCCTACATTCCCTATCCTCCCTACATTCCCTATCCTCCCTACATTCCCAATCCTCCCTTCATTCCCTATCCTCCCTACTTTCCCTATCCTCCCTTCATTCCCTATCCTCCCTACATTCCCTATCCTCCCTACTTTCCCTATCCTCCCTTCATTCCCTATCCTCCCTACATTCCCTATCCTCCCTACATTCCCTATCCTCCCTTCATTCCCTATCCTGCCTACATTCCCAATTCTCACTTCATTCCCTATCCTCCCTACATTCCCAATCCTCCCTTCATTCCCTATCCTCCCTACTTTCCCTATCCTCCCTTCATTCCCTATCCTCCCTACATTCCCTATCCTCCCTTCATTCCCTATCCTCCCTACATTCCCAATCCTCCCTACATTCCCTATCCTCCCTTCATTCCCTATCCTCCCTACATTCCCTATCCTCCCTACATTCCCAATTCTCCCTTCATTCCCTATCCTCCCTACATTCCCAATCCTCCCTTCATTCCCTATCCTCCCTACTTTCCCTATCCTCCCTTCATTCCCTATCCTCCCTACATTCCCTATCCTCCCTTCATTCCCTATCATCCCTACATTCCCAATCCTCCCTACATTCCCTATCCTCCCTACATTCCCAATCCTCCCTTCATTCCCTATCCTCCCTACATTCCCTATCTTCCCTTCATTCCCTATCCTCCCTATCTTCACAACCCTCCCTAGCCTCTCTATCTTCCCGATCCTCCCTACATTCCCTATCCTCCCTACATTCCCTATCCTCCCTTCATTCCCTATTCTCCCTACATTCCCTATCCTCCCTACATTCCCAATCCTCCCTTCATTCCCTATCCTCCCTTCATTCCCTATTCTCCCTACATTCCCTATCCTCCCTACATTCCCTATCCTCCCTACATTCCCAATCCTCCCTTCATTCCCAATCCTCCCTACATTCCCTATCCTCCCTACATTCCCAATCCTCCCTTCATTCCCAATCCTCCCTACATTCCCTATCCTCCCTACATTCCCTATCCTCCCTTCATTCCCTATCTTCCCAACCCTCCCTAGCCTCTCTATCTTCCCTTCATTCCCTATCCTCCCTACATTGCCAATCCTCCCTTCATTCCCTATCCTTTCTACATTCCCTGTCTTCCCTACATTCCCTATCCTCCCTTCATTCCCTATCCTCCCTACATTCCCTATCCTCCCTACATTCCCTATCCTCCCTACATTCCCTGTTCTCCCTACATTCCCTATCCTCCCTACATTCCCTATCCTCCCTTCATTCCCTATCCTCCCTTCATTCCCTGTTCTCCCTTCATTCCCTATCCTCCCTACATTCCCTATCCTCCCTTCATTCCCTATCCTCCCTTCATTCCCTATCCTCCCTTCATTCCCTATCCTCCCTTCATTCCCTATCCTCCCTACATTCCCTATCCTCCCTACATTCCCTATCCTCCCTACATTGCCAATCCTCCCTTCATTCCCTATCCTTTCTACATTCCCTGTCTTCCCTTCATTCCCTATCCTCCCTACATTCCCAATGGGAAATCTTCTCTAAATATTTATTTTTATAGTAAAATGTCAGCAAATAAAAGATTTGTTTTTATTCATCTGAATGAGAAATTCTTTATATTGTGACGTCCGAGAATCCCGAGATCTGTGACATCGTCCATATATATTATATATCTTATATCTGGAGAGTGGTGATGTCACTCTGTATAATATATCTTATATCTGGAGAGCGGTGATGTCACTCTGTATAATATATCTTATATCTGGAGAGCAGTGATGTCACTCTGTATAATATATCTTATATCTGGAGAGTGGTGATGTCACTCTGTATAATATATCTTATATCTGGAGAGTGGTGATGTCACTCTGTATAATATATCTTATATCTGGAGAGCGGTGATGTCACTCCTGTATAATATATCTTATATCTGGAGAGCAGTGATGTCACTCTGTATAATATATCTTATATCTGGAGAGCAGTGATGTCACTCTGTATAATATATCTTATATCTGGAGAGCGGTGATGTCACTCTGTATAATATATCTTATATCTGGAGAGCGGTGATGTCACTCCTGTATAATATATCTTATATCTGGAGAGTGGTGATGTCACTCTGTATAATATATCTTATATCTGGAGAGTGGTGATGTCACTCCTGTATAATATATCTTATATCTGGAGAGTGGTGATGTCACTCTGTATAATATATCTTATATCTGGAGAGCGGTGATGTCACTCTGTATAATATATCTTATATCTGGAGAGTGGTGATGTCACTCCTGTATAATATATCTTATATCTGGAGAGTGGTGATGTCACTCTGTATAATATATCTTATATCTGGAGAGCGGTGATGTCACTCTGTATAATATATCTTATATCTGGAGAGCGGTGATGTCACTTGTAACGGAACCTCGACCCACGCTGTGCTTTTGGACTTCTGTCAGTATACGGCTTCCTTCAGTCTTGAACATATATATCAAATATTCCAGCCACCCCCCATACAAAGCTAGCCGACAACTTAGCTTGTACAACTTATGGAATCCTCCCCTTTATTGAACAATGCACACAGTTTATATACGGCATGGACATCCCCCTCCTGATCAGATTACCACACACAGGTCAGGGGTTACCTGATTACATTATCATATGCAGATGAAATTGTATACAGAAATAGAATTAACCTGAATTAATTATCTAGCCATCTGGACAGAAACAATATGTGAGATCATTAACAATTAATAATGGGACAGACAGGCTTATCAGAATCCACATCACACCTCAATAAACAAACAGAAGGAAGAAGCTGCCAGTGACAGACTGTCCATCTCTGACATTGAAGTACAATACACATTATCATAAGTGTAAACACAGAACCCATTTGAAGCAATCCAAACTACTAAGTATTTGTCTTTCACTCCCAGTGACTGTGAATACTGTCACGTATCTTCCCCAAAAGGTAGACTAACCAGGTACCAGACCTCCAATCGGTCTGTGCCTGAGTTAGCCGGGTAACAAGTCCCAAAGAATCCATCCATTATGGCAGCTTCCTTGACAAAGTTCCACATAGTTTGTAAGTTTGTCCCGGCAGGGCACATGGAGCTCTCATAGCCGATCAGTCTGTGGAAGTCTGGTTTTTAGAAGGCCAGACTGGGCTTCTTGGTCACCCTGTGTCCCTAATAGACACAGAGTGACAGAGGGGCCTAGGGGACTGAGAGAGGGATTTCCCAACCTCTCTAAGGTAAGCTGGGTTCCACAGGCCCCCAACCATAGTGACTCCCGTCACATCTCTCCCCCTTTGGAAGGAGACTAACACAGGAGGGGACCCCAAACGGGTTGACTTTGAAGGTAGGCTGTAGTTCCAGTCCCCCAACGTCTGTACCCACACAGTACCCCAAACAAATTGTCCCGAACTGAGCATTACCCAGCCAACCTCTGCCTCTCTCGTAGAACATACCCGCTGCGGGGGAGAAGTGTGGGCTGGCCCTTCTCCCTGGAGTCCTTTCACCCGCTGGACAGAAGACGGGGTGGCTGGGCTCACTCCCTCATGCTGTTGGGGACCTGAGCCGACTGCCCAGCACCCCTTGTATATAGAGGGGAAAACCGCAGTCCCATCCACTACCACAGGGACTCCATCTTTTGTATGTTGAGGGCAGAGGCCAGCCGCACTCTGCTCTGTTGCCAGCTCTTCTGCTGGGTTGGTGTCATCATTCTGGGGCTCCGTCTGCTGCTGGGAAGGGGAGTCAGCTGCTCCTTACCCTCATCTGGCGGTTGGGACAACCTTTCTCTGGTACCGTCTCCCAGATGCACAGATCCAGGCTGGGAAGGGAAGACAGTTTCCTCCGCTCTGACTGACTGTTGGGGAGGGAGGACAGCAACCTTCTCTCCCTTCTCACCCTGGGCCCCCTGGAACTGCCACAGGTGTGGGGCAGAGGTCGTTGACTCTCTGTCTGGCTGCCAGCGCTTCAGCTGGGTGTAGAAGCTTCACTTCATCAGCTTGTCGCTGGGGCGAGGGGCCGATTTCCCCAGCTTCCTGTAACTCTGTGGCTGTTGCGGGTGCTGGGCAGAGGTTGGTAGCACTCCGCCCTGTTGCCAGCACTTCTGCTGGGGACTCCACATAATCCGCTCCGGGTAACTGTTGGGGAGGGAGACCGGCTTCCTCCAATCCCAGACTGTGGATCTCTCGCTGGGGAGTAAGGATGAGCGCCTTCTTCTCCGAACTGTGCAGCTGCTGTTGGGGAGTGATCACCACCTTCTCATCCTGGGCCTCAGAACTGCCACAGGTGTGGGGCAGAGGTCTTGGACCCTCTGTCCAGTTGTCAGCTCTTCTGCTGTAGAAGTTTCTTGTAACTCCACAGATGGTGCTGGCAGGAAATCCCATGTCCCTGTCAGTGGTGTAGGAGAAAAGCCGGCTGCCTCTTCTCTCCGGGAGGCTGAAGCTGCTGTTGGTGTTGGGCAGAGATCAGTGATGTTAGGTCCTGATGCCCGCACAGTTGCCAACATTTAAAAAAAATTTCCAGGTACACTTTGCAGCACAGCTATCAATTACCACACCCCCTTCACTGAAGCCCTGCCCACTCTGCATAATTAATCTCCGCCTATTTATCAGATTATAGAGGTCTACTTCATAAAGAGAGAATTACAGGAAATTAAAAAGGGAATTGAAAACTTGAGGCCACAGTAGCAGAGTTGGAATAATTCTCCCATTCAGCTGCATTACTTCTGCGTAACATTTACGGATTTACGGGCAGCCCGATTAACAGGCGCTTCCAGGGACAATAGAAATGACCTGGGACAGGCTTCTATGTGCAGGGACTGTCCCAGGAAAAAAGGGACAGTTGGCAAGTATGTGCCCGCTGTTCTGCAGGAAAGTAAACTGTAAAGTCATATATGAAATAGAGAGAATCAGCGCTCAGATCCTTAAAGATGGTGGACCACCCAATAATTGGAAGAATAAATATATACAGGGCAGCCATCAGAAATTTTGGGGCCCCTTACACAGCTTTAGGCCTGGGCCCCTCCGGGCCTGACCACAAACATTCCGCATCACCCGCCCTCTGGCCGTCCCATCGAATCCGCCCACTGGCCTTCAGTGCACCCACTTCTAACACTCTTACAACTTCATATATTACAATTCCAATCCATCAAAGAGACATCCCCATATATTCAGCAAAGAGACATCTCAATCCAGTAAAGAGACGGCCTCAAAAAATTCAGCAAAGAGACATTCTAATCCAACAAAGAGACGGCCTCCTATATTCAACAAAGAGATATTCCAATCAGGCAAAGAAACATCCCTTCAGCTGCATTGGATTACTCTGCAGCTGTCCTGCTTTAGCAATTGCTAGTTACTACAGCAGCAACAACTCATTCTGGTTGGTTGGGGCCTGGGCGGCCGGGCCCCTCAGAATGGCTGGGCCCCCTACATGTGTATGGGCTGTCCCTCCCTGATGGCTGCCCTGAATATATAAAACACGTAGTAACAGATGTAGTAAAAAAATGATGATGCAGCAGTAAAATAAAATCACAATAAATATCCGCAGTGTAGTATAAAAGATGCCATGATCAGTCAACGGTCATAAATAGATAGAATAAATACATAAAAAGTATACTAAAGATATAATAAAGTGATCAGTGCTGAGTAAGTGCAGAAATGGCGATAAACTACGAAACACCAGGAGCTGAAAATGTGACGGTGATTCAGCTACATAAAATAAGAACAGACAAAATATAAATTTCAAATGTGAAATATAGTGAAAAAAATTTACAATATAAATTCAGAAAATCTCGATAAAGTGTATAGATATATTCATGTGCTATTATATACAAGTGCTGATATTAGACGTGAATCAATGAAGTGCTAAAAAGTCCATAAACAAATTCAGTGACTATAAGAAGATGATTCCGGTGAATAAATAAAGTGCTCAAACGTCCATAAAAAGATAAAACAATAATTCCGGTGACAGCCAGGTGCAGTGGTAGGTGAGCTAACAATCCAGCATTAAGTGTAATGGCCGCTCACCTCAATTAACACTCAAATGAGCGTTTAGGTGCAATCGTTCACCATAGAGGACCTCTTGGTCTTCTCCAGTAAGTATAATACTTATATATGACGACAATCTTATGGTATTCTCCAAACAATATGCAGTGCTTCAAGGTATATATATATATATATATGGGTCTCAGCAATGGTAAACTGTATAATCCTTTCCTTTTTTAGCGATATCGTCCTTTAACCACGGTATGTCATCAATTTCTGGGACATTCACTCATCGTGATTGAAATATAAGAGGGGAACTCTCACAGGGTAAATTTAATCAAAAAATGCAGATAACTTACAGATAGATACAGGAAGATGCGTAGAACAAACACAGAACCACCGATGCGGTATACTCCGATACTTCTGGTCACGGCCGTAGACCGGAAGTGACGTCACCACGGCTTCTCCCGACGCGTTGCGTCACAAACCACGTGACTTTCTCTGTAAAGTCAGTGGCCTTGCACACATCTTCCTGGGTCACCAATTGTTGCTGGCAGAGGTCAGCAGCGCTAGGCCTGGATGTCGCTCTTCTGCTGTAGGCTCACTGGGAGGTTCCTCCTCAGCAGAAAAGACTATTAAATCCCCAGTCTCTGGAATTAATGAAAGTCCAGGGCATGGGCTGGTGGCACTTGGGCCCAGTGCCAACACTTTGACGAGTGATTTATCATTCTCCGATGGAAAGTCCATTAAATTTGTAATCCGTGGTTGGGGAATGAAGATGGCTTCCTCTTCTCCCATACCTTTATCCAGTGGCTGGACAGATGCATTCCTCCATTCAAGCTCATCCTGTGCAGAAACAGGTTCATCCAGGTGAGTCAGCACTGCATCCGCCATAAGACCTCCGCATCCAAAACCGTGGGTGGAGGTGAGCAAAGCCACTATTACTGTACCACATAGTCCATTCTTCAGTCAGGATTTCTGGACTGTCAGCTGGTACTTCTGGGTATTCCCAGGCAAGGGGAGCCCAGGCCCGGCGCTAAGCAGAGTCTAGCAGCCGTCTGTAGGTGATCTCCAACTCCCATTCCTGATTGGCTAGAAATTCCAAATCTTCCAGTGCCCAGAACATTTCTGAGATGTTCAGGATCTGTTCTCTGTAATCCTCAATTTCCTCCAACCGCCACTCCAATTTGCTCCCAAAGTCGGGGTCCTCAGACCCCTCTCTAATAATAGCCCCGGGCCGCCCTAGCTAAAGCCTTCCATTGGGCTGTCGTCCGCTGTCCATGGGCACACTTGGGTTACCAGCGGAGGGCTCTGTACCTCTCATCCAACCGCATCTCCACCTGGACCAGCCTGCTTAACTCCATTCCTTGTGCGGTTGTCTCCCCAAAAACACCATTCGTACTTCGCACTGGGACCAGTACCTTTCCTGGATGGAGGGGAGGATTTTTCCCTGGTGTCGCTGCTCACAGGCTAGCGCTTCCTTCCAGAGTTCCCAGCAGATTACATCATACCATCCTAGCAGGACCTTCTCTGACACCGGTCCCCTGTACTGAGGACCTTCTCTGACACCAGTCCCCTGTGCTGAGGACCTTCTCTGACACCGGTCCCCTGTGCTGAGGACCTTCTCTGACCCCCGGTCCCCTGTGCTGTATCCGCATCTCTCCCAACCTCCTTCCGAATTCCTCTTCCATGGCGGCTGATATCTGTACCTCTCCTCTTCTATCCGGACCTTGGATCCCGGTGGAGGTTTGGATGTCCCAGACTGCAGGAAGAATCCCACCGCTGCCACCAATGTAACAGAACCTCAGACCCACACTGTACTTGTGGACTTCCATCAGTTTACGGCTTCCTTCAGTCTTGAACATAGATATCAAATATTCCAGCCGCCCTACATACAAAGCTACCCGACAACTTAGCTTGTACTGGAAACTTCTCCTTTATTGAACAACGCACACAGTTTATATACAGCATGGACCTCCCCCTCCTGATCAGATTACCACACACAGGTCAGGGGTTGCCTGATTACATTATCATATGCAGATGAAATTGTATACAGAAATAGAATTAACCTGAACTAATTATCTAGCCATCTGGACAGAAACAATATGTGAGTTCATTAACAATTACCAATGGGACAGACAGGCTTAACAGAATCCACATCACACCTCAATACACATTATCATAGGTGCAAACACAGACCCCATTTGAAGCAATCCAAACATTATTCTCAGTGTCCATTAAATATCTGTCTTTCACTCCCAGTGACGGTGAGTACCGCCACATCACTCTGTATAATATATCTTATATCTGGAGAGCGGTGATGTCACTCTGTATAATATATCTTATATCTGGAGAGCGGTGATGTCACTCTGTATAATATATCTTATATCTGGAGAGCGGTGATGTCACTCTGTATAATATATCTTATATCTGGAGAGCAGTGATGTCACTCTGTATAATATATCTTATATCTGGAGAGTGGTGATGTCACTCCTGTATAATATATCTTATATCTGGAGAGCGGTGATGTCACTCTGTATAATATATCTTATATCTGGAGAGCGGTGATGTCACTCTGTATAATATATCTTATATCTGGAGAGTGGTGATGTCACTCCTGTATAATATATCTTATATCTGGAGAGCGGTGATGTCACTCTGTATAATATATCTTATATCTGGAGAGCAGTGATGTCACTCTGTATAATATATCTTATATCTGGAGAGCGGTGATGTCACTCCTGTATAATATATCTTATATCTGGAGAGCAGTGATGTCACTCTGTATAATATATCTTATATCCGGAGAGCGGTGATGTCACTCTGTATAATATATCTTATATCTGGAGAGCGGTGATGTCACTCTGTATAATATATCTTATATCTGGAGAGCGGTGATGTCACTCTGTATAATATATCTTATATCTGGAGAGCGGTGATGTCACTCTGTATAATATATCTTATATCTGGAGAGCAGTGATGTCACTCTGTATAATATATCTTATATCTGGAGAGCGGTGATGTCACTCTGTATAATATATCTTATATCTGGAGAGTGGTGATGTCACTCCTGTATAATATATCTTATATCTGGAGAGCGGTGATGTCACTCTGTATAATATATCTTATATCTGGAGAGCAGTGATGTCACTCTGTATAATATATCTTATATCTGGAGAGCGGTGATGTCACTCCTGTATAATATATCTTATATCTGGAGAGCAGTGATGTCACTCTGTATAATATATCTTATATCCGGAGAGCGGTGATGTCACTCTGTATAATATATCTTATATCTGGAGAGCGGTGATGTCACTCTGTATAATATATCTTATATCTGGAGAGCAGTGATGTCACTCTGTATAATATATCTTATATCTGGAGAGCGGTGATGTCACTCTGTATAATATATCTTATATCTGGAGAGTAGTGATGTCACTCTGTATAATATATCTTATATCTGTAGAGAGGTGATGTCACTCCTGTATAATATATCTTATATCTGGAGAGTGGTGATGTCACTCCTGTATAATATATCTTATATCTGGAGAGTAGTGATGTCACTCTGTATAATATATCTTATATCTGGAGAGCGGTGATGTCACTCTGTATAATATATCTTATATCTGTAGAGAGGTGATGTCACTCCTGTATAATATATCTTATATCTGTAGAGAGGTGATGTCACTCCTGTATAATATATCTTATATCTGGAGAGTGGTGATGTCACTCTGTATAATATATCTTATATCTGGAGAGCGGTGATGTCACTCCTGTATAATATATCTTATATCTGGAGAGCAGTGATGTCACTCTGTATAATATATCTTATATCCGGAGAGCGGTGATGTCACTCTGTATAATATATCTTATATCTGGAGAGCGGTGATGTCACTCTGTATAATATATCTTATATCTGGAGAGCGGTGATGTCACTCTGTATAATATATCTTATATCTGGAGAGCGGTGATGTCACTCTGTATAATATATATTATATCTGGAGAGCAGTGATGTCACTCTGTATAATATATCTTATATCTGGAGAGCGGTGATGTCACTCTGTATAATATATCTTATATCTGGAGAGTAGTGATGTCACTCTGTATAATATATATTATATCTGGAGAGCAGTGATGTCACTCTGTATAATATATCTTATATCTGGAGAGCGGTGATGTCACTCTGTATAATATATCTTATATCTGGAGAGTAGTGATGTCACTCTGTATAATATATATTATATCTGGAGAGCAGTGATGTCACTCTGTATAATATATCTTATATCTGGAGAGTGGTGATGTCACTCTGTATAATATATCTTATATCTGGAGAGCAGTGATGTCACTCTGTATAATATACACCATATCCCCAAAAGTATTGGGACGCCGGCCTTTACACACACATGAACTTTAATGACCCCCAGTCTTAGTCCGTAGGGTTCAATATTGAGTTGGCTCCGCCCTTTGCAGCTATAACAGCTTCACCTCTTCTGGGAAGGCCGTCCACAAGGCTTAGGAAACATAGAAACATAGTCCCTGCTCTAGTTAGATGTAGATAGGGGTTCTATGGGGTTGAGGTCAGGATTCTGTGCAGGCCAGTCAAGTTCCTCCACCCCAAACTCACTCATCCATGTCTTTATGGACCTTGCTTTGTGCACTGGTCCAATCATTTGGTGGAGGGGGGATTATGGTGTGGGGGAGGGGGGGGGGTTATGGTGTGGGGGTTGTTTTCCAGGGGTTGGGCTTGGCCCCTTAGTTCCAGTGAAGGGAACTCTTAAGGCATCAGCCAACCAAAACATTTTAGACGATTTCATGCTCCCAACTTTGTGGGAGGAGTTTGGGGATGGCCCCTCCCTGTTCCACCATGACTGCCCATCAGTGCACAAAGCAAGGTCCATAAAGACATGGATGAGCGAGTTTGGGGTGGAGGAACATGATTGGCCTGCACAGAGTCCTGACCTCATCCCGATAGAACACCTTTAGGATGAATTAGAGCGAAGACTGCGAGCCTGGCCTTCTCGTCCAACATCAGTGCCTGACCTCACAAATGCCCTTCTGGAAGAATGGTGAAACATTCCCATAGACACTCCTAAACCTTGTGGACGGCCTTCCCAGAAGAGTTGAAGCTGTTATAGCTGCAAAGGGTGGAGCCAACTCAATATTAAACCCTACAGACTAAGACTGGGATGCCAAAGGTCATGTGTGTGTAAAGGAGGCGTCCCAATACTTTTGGTAATAGGGTGTATATAGGGAGGGGGTGTATATAGAGAGGTGTCCCAATACTTTTGGTAATATAGTGTATATAGAGAGGGGGGAGGGGGTGTATAGTGTATATAGAGAGGCGTCCCAATACTTTTGGTAATAGGGTGTATATAGGGAGGGGGGAGGGGGTGTATAGTGTATATAGAGAAGGTGGGGGAGGGGGTGTATAGTGTATATAGAGAGGCGTCCCAATACTTTTGGTGACATAGTGTAGATGTACAGTGCTGTGTAAATGGCCGGCTCTGTACTGTAGATATCGGTAATGAATTGTGTGGTTGCAGTTGGCGGGGAATTGGGTGACGATCGATGTTCCCCTCAGCAGAGTTTCGCTTCGTTCGGCGGTTCTCATCTCTCGGTTGTTTTTCTCGCCGTGTTTCATGTGGTTTCAGCAAATACAAAGCGTGCAACTTCTTCCCACAGATCATTTCTACAGAATCCGAAACTCTCCGTTCCCGCTCTGACTCCTCTCTGTCCCCAAAGATGGGGGTGGGGTGTGTCACTTCTATGGTAGTCAGTGCAGAACAGGTCAGTGGAGGCCAGATGAGGTACATTGGAGGTAAGTGGAGGCCGGAGGGGTACATTGGAGGTCAGTGGAGGCCGGATGAGGTACATTGGAGGTCAGTGGAGGCCGGAGGGGTACATTGGAGGTCAGTGGAGGCCTGGGGGTACAGTGGAGGCGGGAGGGTTACTTCGGAGGTCAGTGGAGGCTGGAGGGGTACATTGTAGGTCAGTGGAGGCTAGAGGGGTACATTGGAGGTCAGTGGAGGCCGGAGGGGTACATTGGAGGTCAGTGGAGGCCGGATGAGGTACATTGGAGGTCAGTGGAGGCCGGAGGGGTACATTGGAGGTCAGTGGAGGCCTGGGGGTACAGTGGAGGCGGGAGGGTTACTTCGGAGGTCAGTGGAGGCTGGAGGGGTACATTGTAGGTCAGTGGAGGCTAGAGGGGTACATTGGAGGTCAGTGGAGGCCAGAGGGGTACATTGGAGCTCAGTGGAGGCCGGAGGGGTACATTGGAGGTCAGTGGAGGCCTGGGGGTACAGTGGAGGCCGGAGGGGTACTTCGGAGGTCAGTGGAGGCTGGAGGGGTACATTGTAGGTCAGTGGAGGCTAGAGGGGTACATTGGAGTTCAGTGGAGGCCGGAGGGGTAAAGTGGAGGCCGGAGGTTTACATTAGAGGTCAGTGGAGGCCGGAGGGGTACAGTGGATGCTGGAGGGGTACATTGGAGGTCAGAGGGGTACATTGGAGGTCAGAGGAGGCCGGAGGGGTACAGTGGAGGCTGGAGGGGTACAGTGGAGGTCAGTAGAGGCCGGAGGGGTACATCGGAGGCTGGAGGGGTACATTGGAGGTTAGTGGAGGCCGGAGGGGTACATCGGAGGTCAGTGTAGGCCGGAGGGGTACATTTTAGGTTAGTGGAGGCCGGAGGGGTACATCGGAGGCCGGAGGGGTACATTGGAGGTTAGTGGAGGCCGGAGGGGTACATTGGAGGTCAGTGGAGGCCGGAGGGGTACAGGGGAGGCCGGAGGGTTACATTAGAGGTCAGTGGAGGCCGGAGGGGTACAGTGGATGCTGGAGGGGTACATTGGAGGTCGGAGGGGTACATTGGAGGTCAGAGGAGGCCGGAGGGGTACATCGGAGGCCGGAGGGGTACATTGGAGGTTAGTGGAGGCCGGAGGGGTACATCGGAGGTCAGTGTAGGCCGGAGGGGTACATTGGAGGTTAGTGGAGGCCGGAGGGGTACATAGGAGGCTGGAAGGGTACATTGGAGAGGGTTAGGTCTAAGACCGATCTCAGCAGGAAAGTCCAGGATCTGGCTGCAGTCTGGCAGGGGTGGTTCGGATCACAAGACCGGCTGAACAGGTTTATGTATTTTGGATGGGCGCAGGATTGGTCGCGGTGTCACCAGAGACGGGTTGTGTTGTGGATTTTCTGTCCTGATTGTCCATTGGTTGTGGAGGGGGAGGGGCGGGAATGCAGATTGGTGCCCACTTAGATGCCTCTTCACCAGCTGGGAGGAAACATGGAGAGAGCTGAACAGAGTCCTGCCAGAACCAATCACAGCTCACAGTGCCAATATTCTGTCCTCAGCAGGTAAGGAGGAGCTGAACTCTGGAGGAACAAGCAGAGGACAAAGGAGCGGTCACCATTACTGACCAGACATAGGGGGCTCTCTAATTAGGCAAATTAGGCGGTCGCCTAAGGCCTCGCACCTACAGGGGCCTCGCGGCCAGTGGCGGAGATACAACATTTAGAAGGGCGCAGTCAGGGAAATCTCCCAAGTAAAATATTGTTTTAAATCCTCGGATATAAAATTTGCAGCAGTGTGCTGCAGTCCCTTCACTGCGGCTGCCAGGTGTCTGTTGTCTGCTGACACTTACCCCACCTTCTCTGCCTGGGGATTGGCCGTTTGATCATGTAATCCTAAAATGTGGAGGAATCGGTGGGCGTGTACCTGCACCAGTAGGAAGTGACTGCCCGGTCAGCTCACTCTGCTATCATTGGTTGCTCTGGGAGGAGAGCTCTGCCCTGGCCCTGGAACATACAGGTAACCAAGCCCTGAATTGTCACTCTACAGGCTGGTCATAGATTTGTGGTGTCTACTACGCAAAGGGGGTGAGGAGCCCCAAGGAAGTTGGAAGAGTCTTAGAATGGTTGGTGGAGTAGGAGGAGAAGAAGAAGGCCCTGGGTGGCTGGGGGAGGAGAGGGTGGCTGGAAGAGAAGGAGAGGGTCCCTGGGTGGCTAGGGGAAAAGGAGAGGGGCGATGGGTGGCTAGGGGAAAAGGAGAGGGTCCCTGGGTGGCTAGGGGAAAAGGAGAGGGCCCCTGGGTGGCTAGGTGAAAAGGAGAGGGTCCATTGGTGTCTAGGGGAAAAGCAGAGGGCCCCTGGGTGGCTGGGGGAGAAAGAGAGGGCCCCTTGGTGTCTAGGGGAAAATGAGCGGGCCCCTAGGTGGCTGGGGGAGAAAGAGAGGGCCCCTGGGTGGCTGGGGGAGAAGGAGAGGGCTCCTGAGTGGCTGGGGGAGAAGGAGAGGGCCCCTTGGTGGCTAGGGGAAAAGGAGAGGGCCCCTGGGTGGCTGAGGGAGAAGGAGAGGGCCCCTGGGTGGCTGAGGGAGAAGGAGAGGGCCCCTGAGTGGCTGAGGGAGAAGGAGAGGGCCCCTGGGTGGCTGGGGGAGAAAGAGAGGGCCCCTGGGTGGCTGGGGTGGAAGGAGAGGGCCCCTGGGTTGCTGGGGTAGAAGGAGAGGGCCCCTGGGTGGCTAGAGGAGGAGGAAAGGGCCCCTGGGTGGCTGGAGGAGAAGGAGATAGCCCCTGGGTGGCTGGGGGAGAGGGCCCCTGGGTGGCTGGGGAGAGGGCCGCTGGGTGGCTGGGGGAGAAGGAGAGGGCCCCTGGGTGGCTGGGGTAGAAGGAGAGGGCCCCTGGGTTGCTGGGGTAGAAGGAGAGGGCCCCTGGGTGGCTAGAGGAGAAGGAAAGGGCCCCTGGGTGGCTGGAGGAGAAGGAGAGAGCCCCTGGGTGGCTGGGGGAGAGGGCCCCTGGGTGGCTGGGGAGAGGGCCGCTGGGTGGCTGGGGGAGTAGGAGAGGGCCCCTGGGTGGCTGGAGGTGAAGAAGAGGGCCCATGGGTAGCTGGGGGAGAAGGAGAGGGCCCCTGGGTGGCTGGGGGAGAAGGACCCTGGGTGGCTGGGGGAGAAGGAGAGGCCCCTGGGTGGCTGGGGGAGAAGGACCCTGGGTGGCTGGGGGAGAAGGACAGGGCCCCTGGGTGGCTGGAGGAGAAGGAGAGGGCCCCTGGGTGGCTGGAGGAGAAGGAGAGGGACCCTGGGTGGCTGGAGGAAAAGGAGAGGGGCCCCTGGGTGGGTGGCTGGGAAAAAAGGAGAGGGCCCCTGGGTGACTTGGGTAGAAGGAGATGGCCCCTGGGTGGCTGGGGTAGAAGGAGAGGGCCCCTGGGTGGCTGGAGGAGAAGGAAAGGGCCCCTAGGTGGCGGGAGGAGAAGGAGAGAGCCCCTGGGTGGCTGGGGGAGAGTGCCCCTGGGTGGCTGGGGAGAGGGAGAGGGCCCCTGGGTGGCTGGGGGAGAAGGAGAGGGCCCCTGGGTGGCTGGAGGAGAAGGAGAGGGCCCCTGGGTGGCTGGAGGAGAAGGAGAGGGCCCATGGGTAGCTGGGGGAGAAGGACCCTGGGTGACTGAGGGAGAAGGCCCCTGGGTGGCTGGGGGAGAAGGACCCTGGGTGGCTGGGGGAGAAGGACAGGGCCCCTGGGTGGCTGGAGGAGAAGGAGAGGGCCCATGGGTAGCTGGGGGAGAAGGACCCTGGGTGACTGGGGGAGAAGGCCCCTGGGTGGCTGGGGGAGAAGGACCCTGAGTGGCTGGGGGAGAAGGACAGGGCCCCTGGGTGGCTGGAGGAGAAGGAGAGGGCCCATGGGTAGCTGGGGGAGAAGGACCCTGGGTGACTGGGGGTGAAGGACCCTGGGTGGCTGGGGGAGAAGGACAGGGCCCATGGGTGGCTGGAGGAGAAGGAGAGGGGCCCCTGGGTGGCTGTAGGAAAAGGAGAGGGGCCCCTGGGTGTCTGGGGGAGAAGGAGAGGGCCCCTGGGTGGCTGGGGGAGGAGGAGAGCCCCCCCCCCCGTGACGCCAGAGTCAGTTGCCAGGGAAGAGAGTGGAGCTGAGCCAGTCCTGCATATCTGACATCAATGCTCTGTTTCATTGGGCAACTATGTGGCAAATGAGGTTTAATGTTGATAAATATAAAGTTATGCACTTGGGGGTAAGAATATGCATGCATCATACATACTAGGGGGAGGAGAACTGGGGGAATCCATAGCGGAGAAGGATCTGGGGGAATCCATAGTGGAGAAGGATCTGGGGGAATCCATAGCGGAGAAGGATCTGGGGGAATCCATAGCGGAGAAGGATCTGGGGGAATCCATAGTGGAGAAGGATCTGGGGGAATCCATAGCGGAGAAGGATCTGGGGGAATCCATAGCGGAGAAGAATCTGGGGGAATCCATAGCGGAGAAGGATCTGGGGGAATCCATAGTGGAGAAGGATCTGGGGGAATCCATAGCGGAGAAGGATCTGGGGGAATCCATAGCGGAGAAGGATCTGGGGGAATCCATAGCGGAGAAGGATCTGGGGGAATCCATAGTGGAGAAGGATCTGGGGGAATCCATAGTGGAGAAGGATCTGGGGGAATCCATAGCGGAGAAGGATCTGGGGGAATCCGTAGCGGAGAAGGATCTGGGGGAATCCATAGCGAAGAAGGATCTGGGGGAATCCATAGCGGAGAAGGATATGGGCGAATCCATAGCAGAGAAGGATCTGGGGGAATCCATAGTGGAGAAGGATCTGGGGGAATCCATAGCGGAGAAGGATATGGGGGGAGTCCATAGCAGAGAAGGATCTGGGGGAATCCATAGCGGAGAAGGATCTGGGGGAGTCCATAGTGGAGAAGGATCTGGGGGAATCCATAGCGGAGAAGGATCTGGGGGAATCCATAGCGGAGAAGGATCTGGGGGAATCCATAGTGGAGAAGGATCCGGGGGAATCCATAGCAGAGAAGGATCTGGGGGAATCCATAGCGGAGAAGGATCTGGAGGTATCCATAGCGGAGAAGGATCTGGAGGAATCTATATGTAACGCTCATGCGTTTTTTGTTAGTGAATGGATTTGCAGCTGCAGAATTATTACACTCAGTAGTCTTGTAGAGAATGTGTTGAACAACATATCCAACTCTCAGGACTTCATCACTGTGTACAGCCTGTTATGCAAATATACATACACTCAATATGATGTTCCTGGAGTGATAGAATGTATATGATAGAATAGAGGTGAGAGACAGGCAATAGAATGGTGAGCACTTAGTAGTAGTATTCAGGAGAGTGGTAGGTGATGATAGTATGCAGATAGGTTTTAACAATCATATACAGTAACAGGTGGTAGGGGACAGCAGATGAAGTATGCAAGAGAGAGTAACCTAGTGCAATGATAGATGATGGTAGTCCCAAGAGCTAGCAATCTATGCAGATGATAGAAATAGCTTAGATAGTAATAGTCCCTTTAGTATGCAGTAGTAGATAGTGAAAGTTAGGTTGAGGAAGGAATCCCCTGCGGGGTACTTATCACTAGATGGGTTAGTAGTAGTAAGGTCCAAGAGTAATGGAGTAATCCGGTAGCGAGATACTGGATCGGTAGCGAGGTTCCGGTCTTGTTCAGGCAAGGGGAATAGCTTGAAGCTCCGGCAGCATTGGACAAGACAAGGCAACATGCGGTTTGAACGAGCAATGAGTGAGAGAAAGCCGGCGATTGAAATAGCCGCTCATAGCGGCGCCCGGCGATGACGTCATTGCCCTTAAAGGTGTATGCGTTCCATTTGGATAGCAAGATGGGATGCAATATTAAGAGAGAAATGTGGAAATAAGGGTACCAGAGGTACCAGAACATTACACTATAGTGGAGAAGGATCTGTGGGAATCCATAGCGGAGAAGGATCTGGGGGAATCAATAGTGGAGAAGGATCCGGGGGAATCCATAGCAGAGAAGGATCTGGGGGAATCCATAGTGGAGAAGGATCCGGGGGAATCCATAGCAGAGAAGGATCTGGGGGAGTCCATAGTGGAGAAGGATCTGGAGGAATCCATAGCGGAGAAGGATCTGGGGGAATCCATAGCGGAGAAGGATCTGGAGGAATCCATAGCGGAGAAGAATCTGGGGGAATCCATAGTGGAGAAGGATCTGGAGGAATTCATAGTGGAGAAGGATCTGGGGGAATCCATAGCGGAGAAGAATCTGGGGGAATCCATAGCGGAGAAGGATCTGAATGAATCCATAGCGGAGAAGGCTCTGGGGGAATCCATAGCGGAGAAGGATCTGGGGGGAATCTTTAGTTGAGAAGGATCTGGGGGGAATCTATAGCAGAGGAGGATCTGGGGGAATCCATTGCGGAGAAGGATCTGGGGAAATTCATAGCGGAGAAGGATCTGGGGGAGTCCATAGCAGAGAAGGATCTGGGGGAATCCCTATAGGAGAAGGATCTGGGGAAATTTATAGCGGAGAAGGATCTGGGGGGAATTCATAGCGGAGAAGGATCTGGGGGAGTCCATAGCGGAGAAGGACCTGGGGGAATCCCTATAGGAGAAGGATCTGGGGAAATTTATAGCGGAGAAGGATCTGGGGGGAATTCATAGCGGAGAAGGATCTGGGGGAATCCATAGCGGAGAAGGATCTGGGGGGAATCCATAGCGGAGAAGGATCTGAGGGAATCCATAGCAGAGAAGGATCTGGGGGAATCCATAGCGGAGAAGGATCTGGGGGAATCCATAGCGGAGAAGGATCTGGGGGGAATTCATAGCGGAGAAGGATCTGGGGGAATCCCTATAGGAGAAGGATCTGGGGAAATTTATAGCGGAGAAGGATCTGGGGGGAATTCATAGCGGAGAAGGATCTGGGGGGAATCCATAGCGGAGAAGGATCTGGAGGAATTCATAGCGGAGAATGATCTGGGGGAATCCATAGCGGAGATGCATCTGGGGGAATCCATAGCGGAGAAGGATCTGGGGGAATCCATAGTGGAGAAGGATCTGGGGGAATCCATAGCGGAGAAGGATCTGGGTGAATCCATAGCAGAGAAGGATCTGGGTGAATCCATAGCAGAGAAGGATCTGGAGGAATCCATTGGTGGAGAGGGATCTGGAGGAATCCATAGCGGAGAAGGATCTGGGGGAATCCATAGCAGAGAAGGATCTGGCGGAATCCATAGCAGAGAAGGATTTGGGGGAATCCATAGTGGAGAAGGATCTGGGGGAATCCATAGCAGAGAAGGATCTGGAGGAATCCATAGTGGAGAAGGATCTGGGGGAATCCATAGCGGAGAAGGATCTGGAGGAATCCATAGTGGAGGAAGATCTGGGGGAATCCATAGCGGAGAAGGATCTGGGGGAATCCATAGTGGAGAAGGATCTGGGGGAATCCATAGCGGTGAAGGATCTGGAGGAATCCATAGCGGAGGAGGATCTGGGGGAATCCATAGCGGAAAAAGATCTGGAGGAATCCATAGCGGAGAAGGATCTGGGGGAATCCATAGCAGAGAAGGATCTGGCGGTATCCATAGCAGAGAAGGATTTGGGGGAATCCATAGTGGAGAAGGATCTGGGGGAATCCATAGCGGAGAAGGATATGGGCGAATCCATAGCAGAGAAGGATCTGGGGGAATCCATAGTGGAGAAGGATCTGGGGGAATCCATAGCGGAGAAGGATATGGGGGGAGTCCATAGCAGAGAAGGATCTGGGGGAATCCATAGCGGAGATGCATCTGGGGGAATCCATAGCGGAGAAGGATCTGGGGGAATCCATAGTGGAGAAGGATCTGGGGGAATCCATAGCGGAGAAGGATCTGGGGGAGTCCATAGTGGAGAAGGATCTGGGGGAATCCATAGCGGAGAAGGATCTGGGGGAATCCATAGCGGAGAAGGATCTGGGGGAATCCATAGTGGAGAAGGATCCGGGGGAATCCATAGCAGAGAAGGATCTGGGGGAATCCATAGCGGAGAAGGATCTGGAGGTATCCATAGCGGAGAAGGATCTGGAGGAATCTATATGTAACGCTCATGCGTTTTTTGTTAGTGAATGGATTTGCAGCTGCAGAATTATTACACTCAGTAGTCTTGTAGAGAATGTGTTGAACAACATATCCAACTCTCAGGACTTCATCACTGTGTACAGCCTGTTATGCAAATATACATACACTCAATATGATGTTCCTGGAGTGATAGAATGTATATGATAGAATAGAGGTGAGAGACAGGCAATAGAATGGTGAGCACTTAGTAGTAGTATTCAGGAGAGTGGTAGGTGATGATAGTATGCAGATAGGTTTTAACAATCATATACAGTAACAGGTGGTAGGGGACAGCAGATGAAGTATGCAAGAGAGAGTAACCTAGTGCAA
Source organism: Pelophylax lessonae (assembly GCF_965119305.1). Classification (NCBI taxonomy): domain Eukaryota; kingdom Metazoa; phylum Chordata; class Amphibia; order Anura; family Ranidae; genus Pelophylax; species Pelophylax lessonae. Next base: position 234,916 of record NW_028120117.1, read on the forward strand.
TGATAGATGATGGTAGTCCCAAGAGCTAGCAATCTATGCAGATGATAGAAATAGCTTAGATAGTAATAGTCCCTTAGGTTGAGGAAGGAATCTTCTGCGGGGTACTTATCACTAGATGGGTTAGTAGTAGCAAGGTCCAAGAGTAATGGAGTAATCCGGTAGCGAGATACTGGATCGGTAGCGAGGTTCCGGTCTTGTTCAGGCAAGGGGAATAGCTTGAAGCTCCGGCAGCATTGGACAAGACAAGGCAACATGCGGTTTGAACGAGCAATGAGTGAGGGGAGTCCATAGCGGAGAAGGATCTGGGGTAATCCATAGTGGAGAAGGATTTGGGTGAATCTATAGCGAAGAAGGATCTGGGGAATATATAGCAGAGAAGGATCTGGGGGAATCCATAGCGGAGAAGGATCTGGGGGAATCCATAGTGGAGAAGGATCTGGGGGAATCATAGCGGAGAAGGATCTGGAGGAATCCATAGCGGAGGAGGATCTGGGGGAATCCATAGTGGAGAAGGATCTGGGGGAATCCATAGCGGAGAAGGATCTGGGGGAATCCATAGTGGAGAAGGATCTGGGGAAATCCATAGCGCAGAAGAATCTGGGGGAATCCATAGCGGAGAAGCATCTGGGGGAATCCATAGCGGAGAAGGATCTGGGGAATGCATAGCGGAGAAGGATCTGGGGGAATCCATAGTGGAGAAAGATCTGGGGGAAATCCATAGCGGAGAAAGATCTGGGGAATCCATAGCAGAGAAGGATCTGGGGGAATCCATAGCAGAGAATGATCTGAGGGAATCCATAGCAGAGAAGGATCTGGGGGAATCCATAGCGAAAAAGGATCTGGGGGAATCCATAGCGGAGAAGGATCTGGGGGAATCCATAGTGGAGAAGGATCTGGGGGAATCCATAGCGGAGAAGGATCTGGGGGAATCCATAGTGGAGAAGGATCTGGGGGAATCTATAGCGGAGAAGGATCTGGGGGAATCCATAGTGGAGAAGGATCTGGGGGAATCCATAGCGGAGAAGGATCTGGGGGACTCCATAGCGGAGAAGGATCTGGGGGAATCCAAAGTGGAGAAGGATATGGGGGGAGTCCATAGTGGAGAAGGATCTGGGGGAATCCATAGTGGAGAAGGATCCGGGGGAGTTCATAGCGGAGAAGGATCTGGGGGAATCCATAGCGGAGAAGGATCTGGGGGAATCCATAGTGGAGAAGGATCTGGGGGAATCCATAGCGGAGAAGGATCTGGAGGAGTCCATAGTGGAGAAGGATCTGGGGAAATCCATAGTGGAGAAGGATCGGGGGGAGTTCATAGCGAAGAAGGATCTGGGAGAATCCATAGTGGAGAAGGATCGGGGGGAGTTCATAGCGGAGAAGGATCTGGGGGAATCCATAGCGGAGAAGGATCTAAGGGAATCCATAGCGGAGAAGGATCTGGGGGTTCTGGTAGATCCTAAGCTTAATAATATCATGCAATGCCAAGCTGCGGTTTCTTTCTTGTATAATAGAGGCATGGACTCCAGAGAGAGATATCCCCCCTCCCCCTCCCCCCCCTCCTCTGTACAATCATTAGTAAGACCTCATCTGGAATATGCAGTTCAGTTTTGGGCTCCAGTTCTCAGAAAGGATATCGGGGAACTGGAGAAAGTGCAGAGAAGGGCAACCAAACTGATAAGAGGCATGGAGGAGCTCAGCTATGAGGAGAGATTAGAGGAACTGAATGTATTCTCTCTTGAGAAGAGGAGATTAAGGGGGGGGGGGTAAGATCTCCATGTATAAATACATAAGGGGGGGATATGATCTCCATGTATAAATACATAAGGGGGGGGGGGGTATGATCACCATGTATAAATACATAAGGGGGGATATGATCACCATGTATAAATACATAAGGGGGGATATGATCTCCATGTATAAATACATAAGGGGGGTTATGATCTCCATGTATAAATACATAAGGGGGGATATGATCTCCATGTATAAATACATAAGGGGGGATATTATCTCCATGTATAAATACATAAGGGGGGATATGATCTCCATGTATAAATACATAAGGGGGGATATTATCTCCATGTATAAATACATAAGGGGGGATATCTTCTCCATGTATAAATACATAAGGGGGGGGGGGATATGATCTCCATGTATAAATACATAAGGGGGGATATGATCACCATGTATAAATACATAAGGGAGGATATGATCACCATGTATAAATACATAAGGGGGGATATGATCTCCATGTATAAATACATAAGGGGGGGATATGATCTCCATGTATAAATACATAAGGGGGGATATGATCACCATGTATAAATACATAAGGGGGGATATGATCTCCATGTATAAATACATAAGGGGGGGATATGATCTCCATGTATAAATACATAAGGGGGGATATGATCTCCATGTATAAATACATAGGGGGGGGGTATGATCTCCATGTATAAATACATAAGGGGGGGGATATGATCTCCATGTATAAATACATAAGGAGGGGATATGATCTCCATGTATAAATACATAAGGGGGGATATGATCTCCATGTATAAATACATATGGGGGGGATATGATCTCCATGTATAAATACATAAGGGGGGATATGATCTCCATGTATAAATACAAACGGGGGGGATATGATCTCCATGTATAAATACATAAGGGGGGATATGATCTCCATGTAGAAATACATAAGGGGGGAGATGATCTCCATGTATAAATACATAAGGGGGATATGATCTCCATGTATAAATACATAAGGGGGGATATGATCTCCATGTATAAATACATAAGGGGGTGGGGGATATGATCTCCATGTATAAATACATAAGGGGGGTATGATCTCCATGTATAAATACATAAGGGGGGGATATGATCACCATGTATAAATACATAAGGGGGGGGTATGATCTCCATGCATAAATACATAAGGGGGGATATGATCTCCATGTATAAATACATAAGGGGGGGATATGATCTCCATGTAGAAATACATAAGGGGGATATGATCTCCATGTATAAATACATAAGGGGGGATATGATCTCCATGTATAAATACATAAGGGGGGGGGGATATGATCTCCATGTATAAATACATAAGGGGGGATATGATCTCCATGTATAAATACCTAAGGGGGGGATATGATCACCATGTATAAATACATAAGGGGGGATATGATCTCCATGTATAAATACATAAGGGGGGGGGTATGATCTCCGTGTATAAATACATAAGGGGGGGATATGATCTCCATGAATAAATACATAAGGGGGGATATGATCTCCATATATAAATACATAAGGGGGGATATGTTCTCCATGTATAAATACATAAGGGGGATATGATCTCCATGTATAAGTACATAAGGGGGGATATGATCTCCATGCATAAATACATAGGGGAGGGATATGATCTCCATGTATAAATACATAAGGGGGGATATGATTTCCATGTATACATACATAAGGGGGGATATGGTCTCCATGTATAATGCATAAGGGGGGATATGATCTCCATGTATAAATACATAAGGGGGGATATGATCACCATGTATAAATACATAAGGGGGGATATGATCTCCATGTATAAATACATAAGGGGGGGATATGATCTCCATGAATAAATACATAAGGGGGGATATGATCACCATGTATAAATACATAAGGGGGGGATATGATCTCCATGTATAAATACATAAGGGAGGGATATGATCTCCATGTATAAATACATAAGGGGGATATGATCTCCATGTATAAATACATAAGGGGGGGATATGATCTCCATATATAAATACATAAGGGGGGATATGATCTCCATGTATAAATACATAAGGGGGGGTATGATCTCCATGCATAAATACATAAGGGGGGATATGATCTCCATGTATAAATACATAAGGGGGGATATGATCTCCATGTATAAATACATAAAGGGGGGGATATGATCTCCATGTATAAATACATAAGGGGGGATATGATCTCCATGTATAAATACATAAGGGGGGATATGATCTCCATGTATAAATACATAAGGGGGATATGATCTCCATGTATAAATACATAAGGGGGGGGGGGATATGATCTCCATGTATAAATACATAAGGGGGGATATGATCTCCATGTATAAATACATAAGGGGGGATATGATCTCCATGTATAAATACATAAGGGGGGATATGATCTCCATGTATAAATACATAAGGGGGGATATGATCTCCATATATAAATACATAAGGGGGGATATGTTCTCCATGTATAAATACATAATGGGGGATATGATCTCCATGTATAAATACATAAGGGGGGGATATGATCTCTATGTATAAATACATAAGGGGGGATATGTTCTCCATGTATAAATACATAAGGGGGATATGATCTCCATGTATAAGTACATAAGGGGGATATGATCTCCATGTATAAATACATAAGGGGGGATATGATCTCCATGTATAAATACATAAGGGGGGATATGATTTCCATGTATACATACATAAGGGGGGATATGGTCTCCATGTATAATGCATAAGGGGGGATATGATCTCCATGTATAAATACATAAGGGGGGATATGATCACCATGTATAAATACATAAGGGGGGATATGATCTCCATGTATAAATACATAAGGGGGGGATATGATCTCCATGAATAAATACATAAGGGGGGATATGATCACCATGTATAAATACATAAGGGGGGGATATGATCTCCATGTATAAATACATAAGGGAGGGATATGATCTCCATGTATAAATACATAAGGGGGATATGATCTCCATGTATAAATACATAAGGGGGGGATATGATCTCCATATATAAATACATAAGGGGGGATATGATCTCCATGTATAAATACATAAGGGGGGGTATGATCTCCATGCATAAATACATAAGGAGGGATATGATCTCCATGTATAAATACATAAGGGGGGATATGATCTCCATGTATAAATACATAAAGGGGGGGATATGATCTCCATGTATAAATACATAAGGGGGGATATGATCTCCATGTATAAATACATAAGGGGGGATATGATCTCCATGTATAAATACATAAGGGGGATATGATCTCCATGTATAAATACATAAGGGGGGGGGATATGATCTCCATGTATAAATACATAAGGGGGGATATGATCTCCATGTATAAATACATAAGGGGGGATATGATCTCCATGTATAAATACATAAGGGGGGATATGATCTCCATGTATAAATACATAAGGGGGGATATGATCTCCATATATAAATACATAAGGGGGGATATGTTCTCCATGTATAAATACATAAGGGGGATATGATCTCCATGTATAAGTACATAAGGGGGATATGATCTCCATGTATAAATACATAAGGGGGGATATGATCTCCATGTATAAATACATAAGGGGGGATATGATCTCCATATATAAATACATAAGGGGGGATATGTTCTCCATGTATAAATACATAATGGGGGATATGATCTCCATGTATAAATACATAAGGGGGGGATATGATCTCTATGTATAAATACATAAGGGGGGATATGATCACTGTAACGGATCTTAGTACCCCAGGTGGGCACATCCGCCGGATCTGTGTCTCCTGTCCTCCAAACGCACCCACAGCCTGCGGAGAAGCGATACCCAGCCCTTAACCCCTCAATCACGAGACAATCCACACAGGTGTTGAGGGTTAAACATGCAGAGCTTAAACTGTTTATTAAATTCCAAGACATACAGTTTTACACACAGTTATGGGACACTCCCCTTAGCCTTGCCAAAGGGGGGAAGGGGACAAGGAACAACCAATGGGAACTGAACATTTGTACATTGAAACAGGCTACAGATAACTTAATGAGATTATGGTAAACAGGCAGTCTCTCAATACACCCCCCCTGCGGAGAGATGTCTCCAGTCCAGACCATTGTCTATGTGTCATGAATCCACACACTTAGACACAGAAACAGGAGGGGGGGATGGGGGGAGAAGGGCTGTAGCATTACATTACATTAACTCAATGCCAGCATGTCCCCAAGTCTCCAGTATCTTCTGGCCCATAGTCTGTCGGTAGGAGGCTTGCGCACAGTCCCCTCCAAAACACACAGTGACAGTGGGTTCTGTCACATTTCTCCCCTTTTAAAAACAGACTAACCAGGTTCCTGACCCTCAACTGGTCTGGACCTGCGTTAGTCACAAACTTCCACCCAAGGTAACCAGGAAAAGTAAAAGTACGACTCTGGCGCTGGGGAGCAAAACCGCACATAGGGTCTCCCATGAATAAAAACAGCCTCTGCAGAGTGGGAACAGCTGTCTGCACTCCTCTGATCCGGGCAGGGCCGGTGCTTCCACTAGGCAAACTAGGCAGCCGCCTAGGGCGCAGTGCCACTTAATGGCGCAGCCATGAGTCAGCAATCTCTCTCCATCATGAATGATCCTTGGAAGCTGAGGGGAGGTGCGGCAGTGGGGGAGGAAGAAGGGACAGAGGAAGATGCCAGGTGTCTGGGGCAATGGCGGAACTACCAGGCCCTGGATTTCCACCATTGTTGGGGGGGGCCCAAGAGGCAGGAAGGGAGCCCACCGGAGTGCTGCCTGCATGATGATCCTCTTTGTCTGGAGCTGAGCGGCCTAAACCCTGGGCAGGACGTGGTTCTCTACACTGAGCTGGTGGGCAGCCGTTCATTTCCCTGGGTCGGTATTAAGCAGGGAGTGGAGGAGAGCTGAACCTGAGCCGGAGCTCGGCACTGGAGGGCGGAACCTTTACTGGGGCAGAAGCGACGAGGTACCGGAATGGTCTGAGGAGGTTGGTGATGAAGGACGTGCGGAGCTCTCTGACTGCTGCTTCTCCCTCCACCAGGAGCCGGTTGGAGCTGTTATGAGCACTGTGGTCCAGGAGAGGAGCATCCTGGGAGAAGGAATCAGCAGGATCACAGTGAAGGAGGACAGAGTGCCGGCTACTCTCTTTATACTGCCCAGTGAGTGTCCCCAAAACAGGGGATCAGGGTCCCTGGGTGTGACATGGAGCTTCCCTGGTGTGAAAGAGAATTGGGGTCACCAGGTGTGCCATGGGGAATCGGAGTCATAAAGGTATGACATGGGGGATAGGGGTCACGAGTGTAACAGGAGTTTGGGGTCACCAGGTGTGCAATGAGGAATTGTGACCCCTTGGTATGCCATGGGGGATTGAGGTCCCCAGGTGTGACATGGAGGAACATCAGGGTCTCCTGGTGTGACATAGAGGAACATTGGGGTCACTGGGTATGACAGCACGACATGGAGGAACACAGGGGTCCCTGGGTGTGACATGGAGGAACATCAGGGTCAGTGGGTATGACAGTACGACGTGGAGGAATATTGGGGTCCCAGAATGTGACATGGGAAAACATTAGGGTCCCTGGGTGTGACATGGAGGAATATGGGGGTCACTGGGTATGAAAGAATTACATGGAGGAACCATCAGATCAGCGTCAATGAATATGACATAGAGGAGTTTTTAGACCCTTCCCTTATTGTTTTATTTTTTTTTTGGGGGGGGGGGGGGGGGGCGAGTAGCTGGTCTTGCCTAGGGCGTATAATAGTCTAGCACCGGCCCTGGATCCGGGGCTGGGTTGCAGATATTGGAGGGAGCTGAATAATCCTCTGCCCTGATGCCAGCGCTTCTGCTGGTAGGGAATGTAGGCTGGAAGGGCTATGAATTTGGGGAGAAAAAGATACTTGCTTTTCTCCTGGTGTAGTTACCAGCCGCTGAGAAGGTATCTTGCAGGGACTGTCTCCCGGATTCTTCATCTCTGGTTCTGATGCTGGGCAGAGACCATCAGCGCTCTCTCCTGTAGCCATCGCTTCTGCCGGGGGGACATATGCAAAAGTTGGGTACAACTGCTGGAGAAGGGGGGGAAGGGTTTTCTCCCCTGCTGTTCTGTGACCAGCCACTGGGGTGACTTCTGACAGGGGCTGTCTCCCAAACCCTCCAAAAACATACTGAGGACGGGGCAGGGGCCAGCGGAACTCTCCCCCGTAGCCAACGCTTCTGCTGGGGGGATAAACACTGGGGTAGTGTCCAAGTGCTGGGGAAACGGCTCACTAAGGTCATCCTTCGGACTCCCTGGATCTAACTCTGAGGGTGGGCAGAGGCCAGCGGCACTCTGCCCCATAGCCAGCGTTTCTGCTGGGGGATAACCACTGGGGTGCATCCAAGTGCTGGGGAAACGGCTCACTGAGGTCATCCTTCGGACTCCCTGGATCTACCTCTGAGGGTGGGCAGAGGCCAGCGGCACTCTGCCCCGTAGCCAGCGCTTCTGCTTGGGGGATGAACATCGGGGTAGTGTCCAATTGCTGGGGAGGGAGAATTGCTTCCTCTACTCCCGGTGGGGGTATCTGCTGTTGGGGCAACAGTTTACGCGGATCCTCTCTCAGACTCTCCGGATCCAACTCTTTTTCTGATGCTGGGCAGATGCCAGGGGCACTCTGCCCTGTAGCCAGCGCTTCTGTTGGGGCACCAGATGAGATACTCTGGACTTGCTGCTGATCACCATTTCCCAGCCTTCCAGCCCCTGTCTCAACTCCCCCTTCTGAGACCTTCATGCTATCAGCTTGTCTCGCTGCCTGGGGGACCTCCAGTGCGTTCCGGCATTCTAGCGCTCGCAGGGCCCTCTGTATCATCGCTGCTTCTTCCATTGCAGTTAGTACGGGAAAACGCAGGGTCACCCCTGGCCCCATTTGCTTCTCATCTTTGTGACTGTCTGCTATTTCTCCCAGACAGTCCCAGGCAACGGGAGCCATGCCAGGCTGCTGATCACCGTCAAACAGCCGCTTGTAGGAAATCTCGAGCTCCCATTCCTGCTCAACCAGGAACTCCAATTCCTCCAGGTCACACGCCTCGTCGGGGAGGTCCAGCACCTCATCTCGGAAATCCAGAATGTGTTCCAGCCGCCACTCCTCATCGCTCCCAAAGTCTGGGTCTCCGTACATTTTTTGATGGAGCAGCCCCACTCCGCCATAGCCAACGCCTTCTGTCGGGCTGCCATCTGCTGTACCTGGCCACAGTTGAGCCGCGAACCACCGGAGGGCTCTGTAGCTGGCGTCCAGCCTCATTTCCTCCTGGACCAATCTTCCGAGCTCCGTCTTCCCTTCATCTCGCAGTCGTTCCCTCAGGAACACCTCTCGCGCACGGTACTGCGTCCGGTACATCTCTGTGGCGGAGGGAAGGATCTTCCCCTGATGGTGCCGCTCGTGGCTTAGCGCCTCATGCCAGAGTTGCGGGCGGATCACATCCTCCCAGCCGAGCCTGGTGTGCTCTGTCGCTGGTCCCCGATGGTGCTTCCGCATGCCTTGCAGCCTCCTCCCGAACTCCGCTCTCATGCTGGCTGGTCCCTGTATCACTCCTCGGCAGCTGCCCAGATCTTGAATCCTGGTGGTGGTTTGGATGTCCTGGACTGCAGGAGACATCCCATCGCTGCCAACCAATGTGACGGATCTTTGTACCCCATGTGGGCACATCCGCCGGATCTGTGTCCCCTGTCCTACAAACGCACCCACAGCCTGCGGAGAAGCCATATCCAGCCCGTAACCCCTCAATCACGAGACAATCCACACAGGTGTTGAGGGTTAACCATGCAGAGCTTAAACACCTTTATTAAATTCCAAGACATACAGTTTTACACACAGTTATGGGACACTCCCCTTAGCCTTGCCAAAGGGGGGGGAAGGGGACAAGGACCAGCCAATGGGAACGGAACATTTGTACATTGAAACAGGCAGTCTTTTAATACACACCCCCTGTGGAGAGATGTCTCCAGTCCAGACCATTGTCTGTGTCAGGAATCCACACAATTAGACACAGAAACAGGAGGGGGGGGGGATGGGGGGAGAAGGGCTGTAGCATTACATTACATTAACTCAATGCCATGAGTCATGCCATCTTAAGCTGTTGAGAAGATGAATAAAGGGAATATAAAATGAAATAAAAGGCAATGTCCCTAGGTCTCCAGTATCTTCTGGCCCATAGTCTGTCGGTAGGAGGCTTGCGCACAGTCCCCTCCAAAACACACAGTGACAGTGGGTTCTGTCACAAGTGTCCTGTTCTCTCCCTCCACAGTAGAGACCTCTGTTCCCTATACTGGTGTCCTCTCCCCCATTTATATCACCCCCACAGTAGTGTCCCCTGCCCCCCCCCAAGTAATGTCCTGTGCCTCCCCAAAAGAGTGTCCTTTGCCCTTCTCCCCCCCTCACAGTAGAGACCTCTGCCCCCCATAGCAGTGTCCTGTGCCTTCTTTACATTACCCCCCTCACAGTAGTGTCCTCTGAGACCTCTGTTCCCGATACTGCTGTCCTCTCCTCCATTTATATCACCCCCTATAGTAGTGTCCTCTGTCACCTTTCTCCATAGCAGTGTCCTCTGCCCCCCCCCCCAAGTAATGTCCTGTGCCCCCCACAGAGGAGACCTCTGCCTCCATAGCAGTGCCCTGTGCCTCCTTTACATTACCCCCCCCACAGAAGTGTCCTGTGCCCCCCCCCCTCACAGTAGTGTCCTCTGCCCCCCTCCACAGTAGAGACCTCTGTTCCCGATACTGCTGTCCTCTCCTCCATTTATATCACCCCCTATAGTAGTGTCCTCTGTCACCTTTCTCCATAGCAGTGTCCTCTGCCCCCCCCCAAGTAATGTCCTGTGCCCCCCAAAAAGAGTGTCCTTTGCACTACTCCCCCCTTCACAGTAGTGTCTTCAGCCCCCCCCCCCCACAGAGGAGACCTCTGCCCCCCATAGCAGTGTCCTGTGCCTCCTTTACATTACCCCCCCCCACAGAAGTGTCCTGTGCCCCCCCCACAGTAGAGACCTCTGCCCCCCATAGCAGTGTCCTGTGCCCCCCTTTACAATACCTCCCCCCCATAGTAGTGTCCCATGCTCCCCCTTTACATGATCCAACCCCCCGGCAGTAAGTGGATGGGAGGGTGACCCGGGCCATGGTCTGCCATAGTAATTCCTGTAGGGGTCGGCAAAGCAGGGACATGTTCACGATCTACCTGTTACCTGCCCTCGCTGTAGTGTTACTGGCTGCCACTGTGGTGAACTGACTCCTGCTGCGGTGTTGCCGGCCCCCACTGTAGTGTAGCTGACCCTCCCTGTAGTGTTGCTGGTGCCCGCTTTCGGTGTTGCCGGCCCCCACTGCAGTGTTACCAGCCCCTGTTGTAGTGTATCCGACTCCCGCCGTGGTGAACTGATGCTCATTGTAGTGTTGCTGGCCCCCGATGTGGTGTTGCCGGCCCCCGCTGTAGTGTAGCTGGTCCCTGCTGTAGTGTAGCCAGCCCCCGCTGTAGTGTAGCTGGCCCCCCCTGTAGTGTAGCCGGCCCCCGCTGTAGTGTAGCCGGCCCCTGCTGTGGTGTAGCTGGCCCCCGCTGTAGTGTTGCTGGCCCCCCACTGTAGTTTTGCCTGCCCCCACTGTAGTGTAGCTGAACCCGCTGTAGTGTTCCCAGCCCCTGCTGTAGTGTAGCTGGCCCCCGCTGTGGTGTTGCCGGCCCCCCGCTGTAGTGTTGCTGGCCCCCGTTGTAGTGTTAATAAAAAAGAAGGTTATAACCGCGCTAAAGGCAACAAATGGTGAGCTGCGACTTCAAGTGTGACCACACCCTTAAAAATTATATATTGTATAAGTCGCGCTAAATTGAAAAATAAACAAATGTCCAACTGTTTACAGTCCCAAATAACATAAAGTGACTGGTGATGTATGAAATCTTGTGCTGCTTCCAAAAGATCCCGTAGGAATTGTGCTTACCAGAACGGCAATTTTAAATTGCAGAATTCATGTGATGAGATGAGTTCACGAGCCCAGGTGATCCAATGGAATTCTAGCGCAAGGAACTCCCAATATTGTGGTCGTGTATCATGTGAAGGAAAAATAATAATCCATAGCGTGATACCGTAAAGAATTGTCAATAATATAATATAACTGTGTAGGACTACAAATACTGTGAATCCTTCACCAATTGTGCAGCCGCTTACCAAATGACTAGTGAAAAGGCATGTAATCAAATCAAAAGAAAGGACCGCCACCAGACGTAGAGCCTCTTACCAGATAGATCTTTATAGATGTGTTCTATCCAAGTATAGAAAAGGTGAACCACCACCAGACATAAGGCCTCTTACCAGATGGAAATGAAAAGCCAGCAGAACATTGAATCCACATGCACCAATATCAGCAAGCCACCCAAGAGCGCATAAAGCCTCTTACCAGACCACAAGAAAAATGCTCGATATCACTTGGTATATTTTCCCAATGGAGAGGTAACTTCGAGGTCCCAATGACAATCCGGGCAAATCACTGATAAGTACCACGATGTACCGCTTAATGTACCTTTGATAACGTCTCCTCGGACGAAACGCCGTTAGGTCACGGCGTGCTGACGTCATCTCCGGAAGCTTATCGAGGGAACGGATGCGCCTTGCCGTCCGGCCGGCGGCTCTACATCCTTCGCTAATTTTCTTCTATGTTTGTAAGTACACTACCTATGTAAATAAATCTGTTGGAAGTTTTTTACACTATTGGCGCCTTCTCTTTCCTTTATCGGCTGGTCTGGCGTTGTAACCCTGAGAAACACAGTGGCTCAGCTTGTGGCATAGGGGGTCTGAGAGGCCGCCTAGGCACATTAAGCGGTACATCGTGGTACTTATCAGTGATTTGCCCGGATTGTCATTGGGACCTCGAAGTTACCTCTCCATTGGGAAAATATACCAAGTGATATCGAGCATTTTTCTTGTGGTCTGGTAAGAGGCTTTATGCGCTCTTGGGTGGCTTGCTGATATTGGTGCATGTGGATTCAATGTTCTGCTGGCTTTTCATTTCCATCTGGTAAGAGGCCTTATGTCTGGTGGTGGTTCACCTTTTCTATACTTGGATAGAACACATCTATAAAGATCTATCTGGTAAGAGGCTCTACGTCTGGTGGCGGTCCTTTCTTTTGATTTGATTACATGCCTTTTCACTAGTCATTTGGTAAGCGGCTGCACAATTGGTGAAGGATTCACAGTATTTGTAGTCCTACACAGTTATATTATATTATTGACAATTCTTTACGGTATCACGCTATGGATTATTATTTTTCCTTCACATGATACACGACCACAATATTGGGAGTTCCTTGCGCTAGAATTCCATTGGATCACCTGGGCTCGTGAACTCATCTCATCACATGAATTCTGCAATTTAAAATTGCCGTTCTGGTAAGCACAATTCCTACGGGATCTTTTGGAAGCAGCACAAGATTTCATACCCCGTTGTAGTGTAGCTGAACCCGCTGTAGTGTTCCCAGCCCTTGCCGTTGTGTAGTTGGCCCCCACTGTGGTGTTGCCAGCCCCCCGCTGTAGTGTTGCCGGCCCTTGCTGTAGTATTGCCGCCCCCCCCCCGCTGTAGTGTAGCCGGCCCCCTCTCTAGTGTTGCTGGACTCCACTGTGGTGTTGACGGCCCCTGCTGTAGTTTAGCTGGCCCCTGCTGTAGTGTAGCCAGCCCCCACTGTAGTGTTGCTGGCCCCCGCTGTATTGTAACCGGCCTCCGCTGTATTGTAGTCGGCCCCTGCTGTATTGTAGCTGGCCCCTGCTGTAGTGTAGCCAGCCCCCACTGTAGTGTTGCCGGCCCCGCCGTATTGTAGCCTCCCCCCGCTGTATTGTAGCTGGCCCCCACTGTAGTGTTGCCAGCTCTCGCTGTGGTGCGTTTAGAGAAAGGTTTGTGTAGAGCGATGGGCTGGATTTAGTAAAGGAGTTGAGAACATGCCTAACATCGATAGTATGTAAGATATTGGAGGGGATGATAAAGGGCCATATATAAATGTGGCCCAGACATGGGAAAACATTAGGGTCAGGGGACATTAGGGTCCCTGGGTGTGACATGGAGGAATATGGGGGTCACTGGGTATGAAAGAATTACATGGAGGAACCATCAGATCAGCGTCAATGAATATGACATAGAGGAGTTTTTAGACCCTTCCCTTTTTGTTTTATTTTTTTTTTGGGGGGGGGGTGGGGGCGAGTAGCTGGTCTTGCCTAGGGCGTATAATAGTCTAGCACCGGCCCTGGATCCGGGGCTGGGTTGCAGATATTGGAGGGAGCTGAATAATCCTCTGCCCTGATGCCAGCGCTTCTGCTGGTAGGGAATGTAGGCTGGAAGGGCTATGAATTTGGGGAGAAAAAGATACTTGCTTTTCTCCTGGTGTAGTTACCAGCCGCTGAGAAGGTATCTTGCAGGGACTGTCTCCCGGATTCTTCATCTCTGGTTCTGATGCTGGGCAGAGACCATCAGCGCTCTCTCCTGTAGCCATCGCTTCTGCCGGGGGGACATATGCAAAAGTTGGGTACAACTGCTGGAGAAGGGGGGGAAGGGTTTTCTCCCCTGCTGTTCTGTGACCAGCCACTGGGGTGACTTCTGACAGGGGCTGTCTCCCAAACCCTCCAAAAACATACTGAGGACGGGGCAGGGGCCAGCGGAACTCTCCCCCGTAGCCAACGCTTCTGCTGGGGGGATAAACACTGGGGTAGTGTCCAAGTGCTGGGGAAACGGCTCACTAAGGTCATCCTTCGGACTCCCTGGATCTAACTCTGAGGGTGGGCAGAGGCCAGCGGCACTCTGCCCCATAGCCAGCGTTTCTGCTGGGGGATAACCACTGGGGTGCGTCCAAGTGCTGGGGAAACGGCTCACTGAGGTCATCCTTCGGACTCCCTGGATCTACCTCTGAGGGTGGGCAGAGGCCAGCGGCACTCTGCCCCGTAGCCAGCGCTTCTGCTTGGGGGATGAACATCGGGGTAGTGTCCAATTGCTGGGGAGGGAGAATTGCTTCCTCTACTCCCGGTGGGGGTATCTGCTGTTGGGGCAACAGTTTACGCGGATCCTCTCTCAGACTCTCCGGATCCAACTCTTTTTCTGATGCTGGGCAGATGCCAGGGGCACTCTGCCCTGTAGCCAGCGCTTCTGTTGGGGCACCAGATGAGATACTCTGGACTTGCTGCTGATCACCATTTCCCAGCCTTCCAGCCCCTGTCTCAACTCCCCCTTCTGAGACCTTCATGCTATCAGCTTGTCTCGCTGCCTGGGGGACCTCCAGTGCGTTCCGGCATTCTAGCGCTCGCAGGGCCCTCTGTATCATCGCTGCTTCTTCCATTGCAGTTAGTACGGGAAAACGCAGGGTCACCCCTGGCCCCATTTGCTTCTCATCTTTGTGACTGTCTGCTATTTCTCCCAGACAGTCCCAGGCAACGGGAGCCATGCCAGGCTGCTGATCACCGTCAAACAGCCGCTTGTAGGAAATCTCGAGCTCCCATTCCTGCTCAACCAGGAACTCCAATTCCTCCAGGTCACATGCCTCTTCGGGGAGGTCCAGCACCTCATCTCGGAAATCCAGAATGTGTTCCAGCCGCCACTCCTCATCGCTCCCAAAGTCTGGGTCTCCGTACATTTTTTGATGGAGCAGCCCCACTCCGCCATAGCCAACGCCTTCTGTCGGGCTGCCATCTGCTGTACCTGGCCACAGTTGAGCCGCGAACCACCGGAGGGCTCTGTAGCTGGCGTCCAGCCTCATTTCCTCCTGGACCAATCTTCCGAGCTCCGTCTTCCCTTCATCTCGCAGTCGTTCCCTCAGGAACACCTCTCGCGCACGGTACTGCGTCCGGTACATCTCTGTGGCGGAGGGAAGGATCTTCCCCTGATGGTGCCGCTCGTGGCTTAGCGCCTCA
Organism: Pelophylax lessonae; assembly: GCF_965119305.1. Classification (NCBI taxonomy): domain Eukaryota; kingdom Metazoa; phylum Chordata; class Amphibia; order Anura; family Ranidae; genus Pelophylax; species Pelophylax lessonae. Next base: position 250,611 of record NW_028120117.1, read on the forward strand.
TGCCAGAGTTGCGGGCGGATCACATCCTCCCAGCCGAGCCTGGTGTGCTCTGTCGCTGGTCCCCGATGGTGCTTCCGCATGCCTTGCAGCCTCCTCCCGAACTCCGCTCTCATGCTGGCTGGTCCCTGTATCACTCCTCGGCAGCTGCCCAGATCTTGAATCCTGGTGGTGGTTTGGATGTCCTGGACTGCAGGAGACATCCCATCGCTGCCAACCAATGTGACGGATCTTTGTACCCCATGTGGGCACATCCGCCGGATCTGTGTCCCCTGTCCTACAAACGCACCCACAGCCTGCGGAGAAGCCATATCCAGCCCGTAACCCCTCAATCACGAGACAATCCACACAGGTGTTGAGGGTTAACCATGCAGAGCTTAAACACCTTTATTAAATTCCAAGACATACAGTTTTACACACAGTTATGGGACACTCCCCTTAGCCTTGCCAAAGGGGGGGGGAAGGGGACAAGGACCAGCCAATGGGAACGGAACATTTGTACATTGAAACAGGCAGTCTTTTAATACACACCCCCTGTGGAGAGATGTCTCCAGTCCAGACCATTGTCTGTGTCAGGAATCCACACAATTAGACACAGAAACAGGAGGGGGGGGGGATGGGGGGAGAAGGGCTGTAGCATTACATTACATTAACTCAATGCCATGAGTCATGCCATCTTAAGCTGTTGAGAAGATGAATAAAGGGAATATAAAATGAAATAAAAGGCAATGTCCCTAGGTCTCCAGTATCTTCTGGCCCATAGTCTGTCGGTAGGAGGCTTGCGCACAGTCCCCTCCAAAACACACAGTGACAGTGGGTTCTGTCACAAGTGTCCTGTTCTCTCCCTCCACAGTAGAGACCTCTGTTCCCTATACTGGTGTCCTCTCCCCCATTTATATCACCCCCACAGTAGTGTCCCCTGCCCCCCCCCCAAGTAATGTCCTGTGCCTCCCCAAAAGAGTGTCCTTTGCCCTTCTCCCCCCCTCACAGTAGAGACCTCTGCCCCCCATAGCAGTGTCCTGTGCCTTCTTTACATTACCCCCCTCACAGTAGTGTCCTCTGAGACCTCTGTTCCCGATACTGCTGTCCTCTCCTCCATTTATATCACCCCCTATAGTAGTGTCCTCTGTCACCTTTCTCCATAGCAGTGTCCTCTGCCCCCCCTCCCAAGTAATGTCCTGTGCCCCTCACAGAGGAGACCTCTGCCTCCATAGCAGTGCCCTGTGCCTCCTTTACATTACCCCCCCCACAGAAGTGTCCTGTGCCCCCCCCCTCACAGTAGTGTCCTCTGCCCCCCTCCACAGTAGAGACCTCTGTTCCCGATACTGCTGTCCTCTCCTCCATTTATATCACCCCCTATAGTAGTGTCCTCTGTCACCTTTCTCCATAGCAGTGTCCTCTGCCCCCCCCCCAAGTAATGTCCTGTGCCCCCCAAAAAGAGTGTCCTTTGCACTACTCCCCCCTTCACAGTAGTGTCTTCAGCCCCCCCCCCCACAGAGGAGACCTCTGCCCCCCATAGCAGTGTCCTGTGCCTCCTTTACATTACCCCCCCCCCACAGAAGTGTCCTGTGCCCCCCCCACAGTAGAGACCTCTGCCCCCCATAGCAGTGTCCTGTGCCCCCCTTTACAATACCTCCCCCCCATAGTAGTGTCCCATGCTCCCCCTTTACATGATCCAACCCCCCGGCAGTAAGTGGATGGGAGGGTGACCCGGGCCATGGTCTGCCATAGTAATTCCTGTAGGGGTCGGCAAAGCAGGGACATGTTCACGATCTACCTGTTACCTGCCCTCGCTGTAGTGTTACTGGCTGCCACTGTGGTGAACTGACTCCTGCTGCGGTGTTGCCGGCCCCCACTGTAGTGTAGCTGACCCTCCCTGTAGTGTTGCTGGTGCCCGCTTTCGGTGTTGCCGGCCCCCACTGCAGTGTTACCAGCCCCTGTTGTAGTGTATCCGACTCCCGCCGTGGTGAACTGATGCTCATTGTAGTGTTGCCGGCCCCCGATGTGGTGTTGCCGGCCCCCGCTGTAGTGTAGCTGGTCCCTGCTGTAGTGTAGCCAGCCCCCGCTGTAGTGTAGCTGGCCCCCCCTGTAGTGTAGCCGGCCCCCGCTGTAGTGTAGCCGGCCCCTGCTGTGGTGTAGCTGGCCCCCGCTGTAGTGTTGCTGGCCCCCCACTGTAGTTTTGCCTGCCCCCACTGTAGTGTAGCTGAACCCGCTGTAGTGTTCCCAGCCCCTGCTGTAGTGTAGCTGGCCCCCGCTGTGGTGTTGCCGGCCCCCCGCTGTAGTGTTGCTGGCCCCCGTTGTAGTGTAGCTGAACCCGCTGTAGTGTTCCCAGCCCTTGCCGTTGTGTAGTTGGCCCCCACTGTGGTGTTGCCAGCCCCCCGCTGTAGTGTTGCCGGCCCTTGCTGTAGTATTGCCGCCCCCCCCCCGCTGTAGTGTAGCCGGCCCCCTCTCTAGTGTTGCTGGACTCCACTGTGGTGTTGACGGCCCCTGCTGTAGTTTAGCTGGCCCCTGCTGTAGTGTAGCCAGCCCCCACTGTAGTGTTGCTGGCCCCCGCTGTATTGTAACCGGCCTCCGCTGTATTGTAGTCGGCCCCTGCTGTATTGTAGCTGGCCCCTGCTGTAGTGTAGCCAGCCCCCACTGTAGTGTTGCCGGCCCCGCCGTATTGTAGCCTCCCCCCGCTGTATTGTAGCTGGCCCCCACTGTAGTGTTGCCAGCTCTCGCTGTGGTGCGTTTAGAGAAAGGTTTGTGTAGAGCGATGGGCTGGATTTAGTAAAGGAGTTGAGAACATGCCTAACATCGATAGTATGTAAGATATTGGAGGGGATGATAAAGGGCCATATACAAGATTATAGTACTGAAAACTGAATCATTAGTAGAAATCAGCATGGATTCATGAAGATTCATTCTTGCCAGACCAATCTATTAACTTTCTATGAAGAAGTGAGCTGCCATCTAGATAAAGGAAGGTCTGTGGATGTGGTGTATCTGGATAAAGGAAAGTCTGTGGATGTGGTGTATCTGGATAAAGCAAGGTCTGTAGATGTGGTGTATCTGGATAAAGGAAGGCCTGTGGATGTGGTGTATCTGGATAAAGGAAGGTCTGTAGATGTGGTGTATCTGGATAAAGGAAGGTCTGTGGATGTGGTGTATCTGGATAAAGGAAGGCCTGTGGATGTGGTGTATCTGGATAAAGGAAGGTCTGTGGATGTGGTGTATCTGGATAAAGGAAGGTCTGTGGATGTGGTGTATCTGGATAAAGGTAAGCCTGTGGATGTGGTGTATCTGGATAAAGGAAGGTCTGTGGATGGGGTGTATCTGGATAAAGGAAGGTCTGTGGATGTGGTGTATATGGATAAAGGAAGGTCTGTGGATGTGGTGTATATGGATAAAGGAAGGTCTGTGGATGTGGTGTATCTGGATAAAGGAAGGTCTGTGGATGTAGTGTATCTGGATAAAGGAAGGCCTGTGGATGTGGTGTATCTGGATAAAGGAAGGACTGTGGATGTGGTGTATCTGGATAAAGGAAGGCCTGTGGATGTGGTGTATCTGGATAAAGGAAGGCCTGTGGATGTGGTGTATCTGGATAAAGGAAGGTCTGTGGATGTGGTGTATCTGGATAAAGGAAGGTCTGTGGATGTGGTGTATCTGGATAAAGGAAAGCCTGTGGGTGTGGTGTATCTGGATAAAGGAAGGTCTGTGGATGTGGTGTATCTGGATAAAGGAAGGTCTGTGGATGTGGTGTATCTGGATAAAGGAAGGCCTGTGGATGTGGTGTATCTGGATAAAGGAAGGCCTGTGGATGTGGTGTATTTGGATAAAGGAAGCCCTGTGGATGTGGTGTATCTGGATAAAGGAAGGTCAGTGGATGTGGTGTATCTGGATAAAGGAAGGCCTGTGGATGTGGTGTATCTGGATAAAGGAAGCCCTGTGGATGTGGTGTATCTGGATAAAGGAAGGTCAGTGGATGTGGTGTATCTGGATAAAGGAAGGCCTGTGGATGTGGTGTATCTGGATAAAAGAAGGTCTGTGGATGTGGTGTATCTGGATAAAGGAAGGCCTGTGGATGGGGTGTATCTGGATAAAGGAAGGCCTGTAGATGTGGTGTATCTGGATAAAGGAAGGTCTGTGGATGTGGTGTATCTGGATATAGGAAGGCCTGTGGATGTGGTGTATCTGGATAAAGGAAGGTCTGTGGATGTGGTGTATCTGGATAAAGGAAGGTCTGTGGATGTGGTGTATCTGGATAAAGGAAGGTCTGTGGATGTGGTGTATCTGGATAAAGGAAGGTCTGTGGATGTGGTGTATCTGGATAAAGGAAGGCCTGTGGATGTGGTGTATCTGGATAAAGGAAGGTCTGTGGATGTGGTGTATCTGGATAAAAGAAGGTCTGTGGATGTGGTGTATCTGGATAAAGGAAGGCCTGTAGATGTGGTGTATCTGGATAAAGGAAGGTCTGTGGATGTGGTGTATCTGGATAAAGGAAGGCCTGTAGATGTGGTGTATCTGGATAAAGGAAGGCCTGTAGATGTGGTGTATCTGGATAAAGGAAGGCCTGTGGATGTGGTGTATCTGGATAAAGGAAGGTCTGTGGATGTGGTGTATCTGGATAAAGGAAGGTCTGTGGATGTGGTGTATCTGGATAAAGGAAGGCCTGTTGATGTGGTGTATCTGGATAAAGGAAGGCCTGTGGATGGGGTGTATCTGGATAAAGGAAGGCCTGTGGATGTGGTGTATCTGAATAAAGGAAGTCCTGTGGATGTGGTGTATCTGGATAAAGGAAGGTCTGTGGATGGGGTGTATCTGGATAAAGGAAGGTCTGTGGATGTGGTGTATATGGATAAAGGAAGGCCTGTGGATGTGGTGTATCTGGATAAAGGAAGGTCTGTGGATGTAGTGTATCTGGATAAAGGAAGGCCTGTGGATGTGGTGTATCTGGATAAAGGAAGGCCTGTGGATGTGGTGTATCTGGATAAAGGAAGTCCTGTGGATGTGGTGTATCTGGATAAAGGAAGGTCTGTGGATGTGGTGTATATGGATAAAGGAAGGCCTGTGGATGTGGTGTATCTGGATAAAGGAAGGTCTGTGGATGTGGTGTATCTGGATAAAGGAAGGCCTGTGGATGTGGTGTATCTGGATAAAGGAAGGTCTGTGGATGTGGTGTATCTGGATAAAGGAAAGCCTGTGGGTGTGGTGTATCTGGATAAAGGAAGGCCTGTGGATGTGGTGTATCTGGATAAAGGAAGGTCTGTGGATGTGGTGTATCTGGATAAAGGAAGGCCTGTGGATGTGGTGTATCTGGATAAAGGAAGGTCTGTGGATGTGGTGTATCTGGATAAAGGAAGGCCTTTGGATGTGGTGTATCTGGATAAAGGAAGGTCTGTGGATGTGGTGTATCTGGATAAAGGAAGGCCTGTGGATGTGGTGTATCTGGATAAAGGAAGGTCTGTGGATGTGGTGTATCTGGATAAAGGAAAGCCTGTGGGTGTGGTGTATCTGGATAAAGGAAGGCCTGTGGATGTGGTGTATCTGGATAAAGGAAGGTCTGTGGATGTGGTGTATCTGGATAAAGGAAGGTCTGTGGATGTGGTGTATCTGGATAAAGGAAGGTCTGTGGATGTGGTGTATCTGGATAAAGGAAGGTCTGTGGATGTGGTGTATCTGGATAAAGGAAGGCCTGTGGATGTGGTGTATCTGGATAAAGGAAGGCCTGTGGATGTGGTGTATCTGGATAAAGGAAGATCTGTGGATGTGGTGTATCTGGATAAAGGAAGGCCTGTGGATGTGGTGTATCTGGATAAAGGAAGGTCTGTGGATGTGGTGTATCTGGATAAAGGAAGGCCTGTGGATGTGGTGTATCTGGATAAAGGAAGGTCTGTGGATGTGGTGTATCAGGATAAAGGAAGTCCTGTGGATGGGGTGTATCTGGATAAAGGAAGGCCTGTGGATGTGGTGTATCTGGATAAAGGAAGGTCTGTGGATGTGGTGTATCTGGATAAAGGAAGGTCTGTGGATGTGGTGTATCTGGATAAAGGAAGGCCTGTGGAGGTGGTGTATCAGGATAAAGGAAGTCCTGTGGATGTGGTGTATCTGGATAAAGGAAGGCCTGTGGATGTGGTGTATCTGGATAAAGGAAGGTCTGTGGATGTGGTGTATCTGGATAAAGGAAGGTCTGTGGATGTGGTGTATCTGGATAAAGGAAGGTCTTTGGATGTGGTGTATCTGGATAAAGGAAGGTCTGTGGATGTGGTGTATCTGGATAAAGGAAGGTCTGTGGATGTGGTGTATCTGGATAAAGGAAGGTCTGTGGATGTGGTGTATCTGGATAAAGGAAGGTCTGTGGATGTGGTGTATCTGGATAAAGGAAGGCCTGTGGATGTGGTGTATCTGGATAAAGGAAGGTCTGTGGATGTGGTGTATCTGGATAAAGGAAGGCCTGTGGATGTGGTGTATCTGGATAAAGGAAGGTCAGTGGATGTGGTGTATCTGGATAAAGGAAGGCCTGTGGATGTGGTGTATCTGGATAAAGGAAGCCCTGTGGATGTGGTGTATCTGGATAAAGGAAGGTCAGTGGATGTGGTGTATCTGGATAAAGGAAGGCCTGTGGATGTGGTGTATCTGGATAAAAGAAGGTCTGTGGATGTGGTGTATCTGGATAAAGGAAGGCCTGTGGATGGGGTGTATCTGGATAAAGGAAGGCCTGTAGATGTGGTGTATCTGGATAAAGGAAGGTCTGTGGATGTGGTGTATCTGGATATAGGAAGGCCTGTGGATGTGGCGTATCTGGATAAAGGAAGGTCTGTGGATGTGGTGTATCTGGATAAAGGAAGGTCTGTGGATGTGGTGTATCTGGATAAAGGAAGGTCTGTGGATGTGGTGTATCTGGATAAAGGAAGGCCTGTGGATGTGGTGTATCTGGATAAAGGAAGGTCTGTGGATGTGGTGTATCTGGATAAAAGAAGGTCTGTGGATGTGGTGTATCTGGATAAAGGAAGGCCTGTAGATGTGGTGTATCTGGATAAAGGAAGGTCTGTGGATGTGGTGTATCTGGATAAAGGAAGGCCTGTAGATGTGGTGTATCTGGATAAAGGAAGGCCTGTAGATGTGGTGTATCTGGATAAAGGAAGGCCTGTGGATGTGGTGTATCTGGATAAAGGAAGGCCTGTGGATGTGGTGTATCTGGATAAAGGAAGGCCTGTTGATGTGGTGTATCTGGATAAAGGAAGGCCTGTGGATGTGGTGTATCTGGATAAAGGAAGTCCTGTGGATGTGGTGTATCTGGATAAAGGAAGGTCTGTGGATGGGGTGTATCTGGATAAAGGAAGGTCTGTGGATGTGGTGTATATGGATAAAGGAAGGCCTGTGGATGTGGTGTATGTGGATAAATGAAGTCTGTGGATGTGGTGTATCTGGATAAAGGAAGGTCTGTGGATGGGGTGTATCTGGATAAAGGAAGGTCTGTGGATGTGGTGTATATGGATAAAGGAAGGCCTGTGGATGTGGTGTATCTGGATAAAGGAAGGTCTGTGGATGTAGTGTATCTGGATAAAGGAAGGCCTGTGGATGTGGTGTATCTGGATAAAGGAAGGCCTGTGGATGTGGTGTATCTGGATAAAGGAAGTCCTGTGGATGTGGTGTATCTGGATAAAGGAAGGTCTGTGGATGGGGTGTATCTGGATAAAGGAAGGTCTGTGGATGTGGTGTATCTGGATAAAGGAAGGTCTGTGGATGTGGTGTATCTGGATAAAGGAAGGCCTGTGGATGTGGTGTATCTGGATAAAGGAAGGTCTGTGGATGTGGTGTATCTGGATAAAAGAAGGTCTGTGGATGTGGTGTATCTGGATAAAGGAAGGCCTGTAGATGTGGTGTATCTGGATAAAGGAAGGTCTGTGGATGGGGTGTATCTGGATAAAGGAAGGCCTGTAGATGTGGTGTATCTGGATAAAGGAAGGTCTGTGGATGTGGTGTATCTGGATATAGGAAGGCCTGTGGATGTGGCGTATCTGGATAAAGGAAGGTCTGTGGATGTGGTGTATCTGGATAAAGGAAGGTCTGTGGATGTGGTGTATCTGGATAAAGGAAGGTCTGTGGATGTGGTGTATCTGGATAAAGGAAGGCCTGTGGATGTGGTGTATCTGGATAAAGGAAGGTCTGTGGATGTGGTGTATCTGGATAAAAGAAGGTCTGTGGATGTGGTGTATCTGGATAAAGGAAGGCCTGTAGATGTGGTGTATCTGGATAAAGGAAGGTCTGTGGATGTGGTGTATCTGGATAAAGGAAGGCCTGTAGATGTGGTGTATCTGGATAAAGGAAGGCCTGTAGATGTGGTGTATCTGGATAAAGGAAGGCCTGTGGATGTGGTGTATCTGGATAAAGGAAGGCCTGTGGATGTGGTGTATCTGGATAAAGGAAGGCCTGTTGATGTGGTGTATCTGGATAAAGGAAGGCCTGTGGATGTGGTGTATCTGGATAAAGGAAGTCCTGTGGATGTGGTGTATCTGGATAAAGGAAGGTCTGTGGATGGGGTGTATCTGGATAAAGGAAGGTCTGTGGATGTGGTGTATATGGATAAAGGAAGGCCTGTGGATGTGGTGTATGTGGATAAATGAAGTCTGTGGATGTGGTGTATCTGGATAAAGGAAGGTCTGTGGATGGGGTGTATCTGGATAAAGGAAGGTCTGTGGATGTGGTGTATATGGATAAAGGAAGGCCTGTGGATGTGGTGTATCTGGATAAAGGAAGGTCTGTGGATGTAGTGTATCTGGATAAAGGAAGGCCTGTGGATGTGGTGTATCTGGATAAAGGAAGGCCTGTGGATGTGGTGTATCTGGATAAAGGAAGTCCTGTGGATGTGGTGTATCTGGATAAAGGAAGGTCTGTGGATGGGGTGTATCTGGATAAAGGAAGGTCTGTGGATGTGGTGTATCTGGATAAAGGAAGGTCTGTGGATGTGGTGTATCTGGATAAAGGAAGGCCTGTGGATGTGGTGTATCTGGATAAAGGAAGGTCTGTGGATGTGGTGTATCTGGATAAAAGAAGGTCTGTGGATGTGGTGTATCTGGATAAAGGAAGGCCTGTAGATGTGGTGTATCTGGATAAAGGAAGGTCTGTGGATGTGGTGTATCTGGATAAAGGAAGGCCTGTAGATGTGGTGTATCTGGATAAAGGAAGGCCTGTTGATGTGGTGTATCTGGATAAAGGAAGGCCTGTGGATGGGGTGTATCTGGATAAAGGAAGGTCTGTGGATGGGGTGTATCTGGATAAAGGAAGGTCTGTGGATGTGGTGTATCTGGATAAAGGAAGGTCTGTGGATGGGGTGTATCTGGATAAAGGAAGGTCTGTGGATGTGGTGTATCTGGATAAAGGAAAGCCTGTGGATGTGGTGTATCTGGATAAAGGAAGGTCTGTGGATGTAGTGTATCTGGATAAAGGAAGGCCTGTGGATGTGGTGTATCTGGATAAAGGAAGGTCTGTGGATGTGGTGTATCTGGATAAAGGAAGTCCTGTGGATGTGGTGTATCTGGATAAAGGAAGGCCTGTGGATGTGGTGTATCTGGATAAAGGAAGGTCTGTGGATGTGGTGTATATGGATAAAGGAAGGCCTGTGGATGTGGTGTATCTGGATAAAGGAAGGTCTGTGGATGTAGTGTATCTGGATAAAGGAAGGCCTGTGGATGTGGTGTATCTGGATAAAGGAAGGTCTGTGGATGTAGTGTATCTGGATAAAGGAAGGCCTGTGGATGTGGTGTATCTGGATAAAGGAAGTCCTGTGGATGTGGTGTATCTGGATAAAGGAAGGCCTGTGGATGTGGTGTATCTGGATAAAGGAAGGTCTGTGGATGTGGTGTATATGGATAAAGGAAGGCCTGTGGATGTGGTGTATCTGGATAAAGGAAGGTCTGTGGATGTAGTGTATCTGGATAAAGGAAGGCCTGTGGATGTGGTGTATCTGGATAAAGGAAGGCCTGTGGATGTGGTGTATCTGGATAAAGGAAGGCCTGTAGATGTGGTGTATCTGGATAAAGGAAGGCCTGTGGATGTGGTGTATCTGGATAAAGGAAGTCCTGTGGATGTGGTGTATCTGGATAAAGGAAGGCCTGTGGATGTGGTGTATCTGGATAAAGGAAGGTCTGTGGATGTGGTGTATCTGGATAAAGGAAGGCCTGTGGATGTGGTGTATCTGGATAAAGGAAGGTCTGTGGATGTGGTGTATCTGGATAAAGGAAGGCCTGTGGATGTGGTGTATCTGGATAAAGGAAGTCCTGTGGATGTGGTGTATCTGGATAAAGGAAGGCCTGTGGATGTGGTGTATCTGGATAAAGGAAGTCCTGTGGATGTGGTGTATCTGGATAAAGGAAGGCCTGTGGATGTGGTGTATCTGGATAAAGGAAGGTCTGTGGATGTGGTGTATATGGATAAAGGAAGGCCTGTGGATGTGGTGTATCTGGATAAAGGAAGGTCTGTGGATGTAGTGTATCTGGATAAAGGAAGGCCTGTGGATGTGGTGTATCTGGATAAAGGAAGGCCTGTAGATGTGGTGTATCTGGATAAAGGTAAGCCTGTGGATGTGGTGTATCTGGATAAAGGAAGGTCTGTGGATGTGGTGTATATGGATAAAGGAAGGCCTGTGGATGTGGTGTATCTGGATAAAGGAAGGTCTGTGGATGTAGTGTATCTGGATAAAGGAAGGCCTGTGGATGTGGTGTATCTGGATAAAGGAAGGCCTGTGGATGTGGTGTATCTGGATAAAGGAAGGCCTGTAGATGTGGTGTATCTGGATAAAGGAAGGCCTGTGGATGTGGTGTATCTGGATAAAGGAAGTCCTGTGGATGTGGTGTATCTGGATAAAGGAAGTCCTGTGGATGTGGTGTATATGGATAAAGGAAGGCCTGTGGATGTGGTGTATCTGGATAAAGGAAGGTCTGTGGATGTAGTGTATCTGGATAAAGGAAGGCCTGTGGATGTGGTGTATCTGGATAAAGGAAGGTCTGTGGATGTGGTGTATCTGGATAAAGGAAGGTCTTTGGATGTGGTGTATCTGGATAAAGGAAGGCCTGTGGATGGGGTGTATCTGGATAAAGGAAGGTCTGTGGATGTGGTGTATCTGGATAAAGGAAGGTCTGTGGATGTGGTGTATCTGGATAAAGGAAGGTCTGTGGATGTGGTGTATCTGGATAAAGGAAGGTCTGTGGATGTGGTGTATCTGGATAAAGGAAGGTCTGTGGATGTGGTGTATCTGGATAAAGGAAGGTCTGTGGGTGTGGTGTATCTGGATAAAGGAAGGCCTGTGGATGTGGTGTATCTGGATAAAGGAAGGTCTGTGGATGTGGTGTATCTGGATAAAGGAAGGTCTGTGGATGTGGTGTATCTGGATAAAGGAAGGCCTGTAGATGTGGTGTATCTGGATAAAGGAAGGTCTGTGGGTGTGGTGTATCTGGATAAAGGAAGGCCTGTGGATGTGGTGTATCTGGATAAAGGAAGGCCTGTGGATGGGGTGTATCTGGATAAAGGAAGGCCTGTGGATGTGGTGTATCTGGATAAAGGAAGGCCTGTGGAGGTGGTGTATCAGGATAAAGGAAGTCCTGTGGATGTGGTGTATCTGGATAAAGGAAGGCCTGTGGATGTGGTGTATCTGGATAAAGGAAGGTCTGTGGATGTGGTGTATCTGGATAAAGGTAAGCCTGTGGATGTGGTGTATCAGGATAAAGGAAAGCCTGTGGATGTGGTGTATCAGGATAAAGGAAGTCCTGTGGATGTGGTGTATCTGGATAAAGGAAGGTCTGTGGATGTGGTGTATCTGGATAAAGGAAGGTCTGTGGATGTGGTGTATCTGGATAAAGGTAAGCCTGTGGATGTGGTGTATCTGGATAAAGGAAGGTCTGTGGATGTGGTGTATCTGGATAAAGGAAGGTCTGTGGATGTGGTGTATCTGGATAAAGGAAGGCCTGTGGATGTGGTGTATCTGGATAAAGGAAGGTCTGTGGATGTGGTGTATCTGGATAAAGGAAGGTCTGTGGATGTGGTGTATCTGGATAAAGGAAGGCCTGTAGATGTGGTGTATCTGGATAAAGGAAGGTCTGTGGGTGTGGTGTATCTGGATAAAGGAAGGCCTGTGGATGTGGTGTATCTGGATAAAGGAAGGCCTGTGGATGTGGTGTATCTGGATAAAGGTAAGCCTGTGGATGTGGTGTATCTGGATAAAGGAAGGCCTGTGGATGTGGTGTATCTGGATAAAGGAAGGTCTGTGGATGTGGTGTATCTGGATAAAGGAAGGTCTGTGGATGTGGTGTATCTGGATAAAGGAAGGCCTGTGGATGTGGTGTATCTGGATAAAGGAAGGTCTGTGGATGTGGTGTATCTGGATAGAGGAAGGCCTGTGGATGTGGTGTATCTGGATAAAGGAAGGTCTGTGGATGTGGTGTATCAGGATAAAGGAAGTCCTGTGGATGTGGTGTATCTGGATAAAGGAAGGTCTGTGGATGTGGTGTATCTGGATAAAGGAAGGTTTGTGGATGTGGTGTATCTGGATAAAGGAAGGCCTGTGGATGGGGTGTATCTGGATAAAGGAAGTCCTATGGATGTGGTGTATCTGGATAAAGGAAGGCCTGTGGATGGGGTGTATCTGGATAAAGGAAGTCCTATGGATGTGGTGTATCTGGATAAAGGAAGTCCTATGGATGTGGTGTATCTGGATAAAGGAAGGTCTGTGGATGTGGTGTATCTGGATAAAGGAAGGTCTGTGGATGTGGTGTATCTGGATAAAGGAAGGTCTGTGGATGTGGTGTATCTGGATAAAGGAAGGTTTGTGGATGTGGTGTATCTGGATAAAGGAAGGCCTGTGGATGTGGTGTATCTGGATAAAGGAAGGTCTGTGGATGTGGTGTATCTGGATAAAGGAAGGTCTGTGGATGTGGTGTATCTGGATAAAGGTAAGCCTGTGGATGTGGTGTATCTGGATAAAGGAAGGTCTGTGGATGGGGTGTATCTGGATAAAGGAAGGTCTGTGGATGTGGTGTATATGGATAAAGGAAGGTCTGTGGATGTGGTGTATCTGGATAAAGGAAGGCCTGTGGATGAGGTATATCTGGATAAAGGAAGGTCTGTGAATGTGGTGTATATGGATAAAGGAAGGTCTGTGGATGTGGTGTATCTGGATAAAGGAAGGTCTGTGGATGTAGTGTATCTGGATAAAGGAAGGCCTGTGGATGTGGTGTATCTGGATAAAGGAAGGACTGTGGATGTGGTGTATCTGGATAAAGGAAGGCCTGTGGATGTGGTGTATCTGGATAAAGGAAGGCCTGTGGATGTGGTGTATCTGGATAAAGGAAGGTCTGTGGATGTGGTGTATCTGGATAAAGGAAGGTCTGTGGATGTGGTGTATCTGGATAAAGGAAAGCCTGTGGGTGTGGTGTATCTGGATAAAGGAAGGTCTGTGGATGTGGTGTATCTGGATAAAGGAAGGTCTGTGGATGTGGTGTATCTGGATAAAGGAAGGCCTGTGGATGTGGTGTATCTGGATAAAGGAAGGCCTGTGGATGTGGTGTATTTGGATAAAGGAAGCCCTGTGGATGTGGTGTATCTGGATAAAGGAAGGTCAGTGGATGTGGTGTATCTGGATAAAGGAAGGCCTGTGGATGTGGTGTATCTGGATAAAGGAAGCCCTGTGGATGTGGTGTATCTGGATAAAGGAAGGTCAGTGGATGTGGTGTATCTGGATAAAGGAAGGCCTGTGGATGTGGTGTATCTGGATAAAAGAAGGTCTGTGGATGTGGTGTATCTGGATAAAGGAAGGCCTGTGGATGGGGTGTATCTGGATAAAGGAAGGCCTGTAGATGTGGTGTATCTGGATAAAGGAAGGTCTGTGGATGTGGTGTATCTGGATATAGGAAGGCCTGTGGATGTGGTGTATCTGGATAAAGGAAGGTCTGTGGATGTGGTGTATCTGGATAAAGGAAGGTCTGTGGATGTGGTGTATCTGGATAAAGGAAGGTCTGTGGATGTGGTGTATCTGGATAAAGGAAGGTCTGTGGATGTGGTGTATCTGGATAAAGGAAGGCCTGTGGATGTGGTGTATCTGGATAAAGGAAGGTCTGTGGATGTGGTGTATCTGGATAAAAGAAGGTCTGTGGATGTGGTGTATCTGGATAAAGGAAGGCCTGTAGATGTGGTGTATCTGGATAAAGGAAGGTCTGTGGATGTGGTGTATCTGGATAAAGGAAGGCCTGTAGATGTGGTGTATCTGGATAAAGGAAGGCCTGTAGATGTGGTGTATCTGGATAAAGGAAGGCCTGTGGATGTGGTGTATCTGGATAAAGGAAGGTCTGTGGATGTGGTGTATCTGGATAAAGGAAGGTCTGTGGATGTGGTGTATCTGGATAAAGGAAGGCCTGTTGATGTGGTGTATCTGGATAAAGGAAGGCCTGTGGATGGGGTGTATCTGGATAAAGGAAGGCCTGTGGATGTGGTGTATCTGAATAAAGGAAGTCCTGTGGATGTGGTGTATCTGGATAAAGGAAGGTCTGTGGATGGGGTGTATCTGGATAAAGGAAGGTCTGTGGATGTGGTGTATATGGATAAAGGAAGGCCTGTGGATGTGGTGTATCTGGATAAAGGAAGGTCTGTGGATGTAGTGTATCTGGATAAAGGAAGGCCTGTGGATGTGGTGTATCTGGATAAAGGAAGGCCTGTGGATGTGGTGTATCTGGATAAAGGAAGTCCTGTGGATGTGGTGTATCTGGATAAAGGAAGGTCTGTGGATGTGGTGTATATGGATAAAGGAAGGCCTGTGGATGTGGTGTATCTGGATAAAGGAAGGTCTGTGGATGTGGTGTATCTGGATAAAGGAAGGCCTGTGGATGTGGTGTATCTGGATAAAGGAAGGTCTGTGGATGTGGTGTATCTGGATAAAGGAAAGCCTGTGGGTGTGGTGTATCTGGATAAAGGAAGGCCTGTGGATGTGGTGTATCTGGATAAAGGAAGGTCTGTGGATGTGGTGTATCTGGATAAAGGAAGGCCTGTGGATGTGGTGTATCTGGATAAAGGAAGGTCTGTGGATGTGGTGTATCTGGATAAAGGAAGGCCTTTGGATGTGGTGTATCTGGATAAAGGAAGGTCTGTGGATGTGGTGTATCTGGATAAAGGAAGGCCTGTGGATGTGGTGTATCTGGATAAAGGAAGGTCTGTGGATGTGGTGTATCTGGATAAAGGAAAGCCTGTGGGTGTGGTGTATCTGGATAAAGGAAGGCCTGTGGATGTGGTGTATCTGGATAAAGGAAGGTCTGTGGATGTGGTGTATCTGGATAAAGGAAGGTCTGTGGATGTGGTGTATCTGGATAAAGGAAGGTCTGTGGATGTGGTGTATCTGGATAAAGGAAGGTCTGTGGATGTGGTGTATCTGGATAAAGGAAGGCCTGTGGATGTGGTGTATCTGGATAAAGGAAGGCCTGTGGATGTGGTGTATCTGGATAAAGGAAGATCTGTGGATGTGGTGTATCTGGATAAAGGAAGGCCTGTGGATGTGGTGTATCTGGATAAAGGAAGGTCTGTGGATGTGGTGTATCTGGATAAAGGAAGGCCTGTGGATGTGGTGTATCTGGATAAAGGAAGGTCTGTGGATGTGGTGTATCAGGATAAAGGAAGTCCTGTGGATGGGGTGTATCTGGATAAAGGAAGGCCTGTGGATGTGGTGTATCTGGATAAAGGAAGGTCTGTGGATGTGGTGTATCTGGATAAAGGAAGGTCTGTGGATGTGGTGTATCTGGATAAAGGAAGGCCTGTGGAGGTGGTGTATCAGGATAAAGGAAGTCCTGTGGATGTGGTGTATCTGGATAAAGGAAGGCCTGTGGATGTGGTGTATCTGGATAAAGGAAGGTCTGTGGATGTGGTGTATCTGGATAAAGGAAGGTCTGTGGATGTGGTGTATCTGGATAAAGGAAGGTCTTTGGATGTGGTGTATCTGGATAAAGGAAGGTCTGTGGATGTGGTGTATCTGGATAAAGGAAGGTCTGTGGATGTGGTGTATCTGGATAAAGGAAGGTCTGTGGATGTGGTGTATCTGGATAAAGGAAGGTCTGTGGATGTGGTGTATCTGGATAAAGGAAGGCCTGTGGATGTGGTGTATCTGGATAAAGGAAGGTCTGTGGATGTGGTGTATCTGGATAAAGGAAGGCCTGTGGATGTGGTGTATCTGGATAAAGGAAGGTCAGTGGATGTGGTGTATCTGGATAAAGGAAGGCCTGTGGATGTGGTGTATCTGGATAAAGGAAGCCCTGTGGATGTGGTGTATCTGGATAAAGGAAGGTCAGTGGATGTGGTGTATCTGGATAAAGGAAGGCCTGTGGATGTGGTGTATCTGGATAAAAGAAGGTCTGTGGATGTGGTGTATCTGGATAAAGGAAGGCCTGTGGATGGGGTGTATCTGGATAAAGGAAGGCCTGTAGATGTGGTGTATCTGGATAAAGGAAGGTCTGTGGATGTGGTGTATCTGGATATAGGAAGGCCTGTGGATGTGGCGTATCTGGATAAAGGAAGGTCTGTGGATGTGGTGTATCTGGATAAAGGAAGGTCTGTGGATGTGGTGTATCTGGATAAAGGAAGGTCTGTGGATGTGGTGTATCTGGATAAAGGAAGGCCTGTGGATGTGGTGTATCTGGATAAAGGAAGGTCTGTGGATGTGGTGTATCTGGATAAAAGAAGGTCTGTGGATGTGGTGTATCTGGATAAAGGAAGGCCTGTAGATGTGGTGTATCTGGATAAAGGAAGGTCTGTGGATGTGGTGTATCTGGATAAAGGAAGGCCTGTAGATGTGGTGTATCTGGATAAAGGAAGGCCTGTAGATGTGGTGTATCTGGATAAAGGAAGGCCTGTGGATGTGGTGTATCTGGATAAAGGAAGGCCTGTGGATGTGGTGTATCTGGATAAAGGAAGGCCTGTTGATGTGGTGTATCTGGATAAAGGAAGGCCTGTGGATGTGGTGTATCTGGATAAAGGAAGTCCTGTGGATGTGGTGTATCTGGATAAAGGAAGGTCTGTGGATGGGGTGTATCTGGATAAAGGAAGGTCTGTGGATGTGGTGTATATGGATAAAGGAAGGCCTGTGGATGTGGTGTATGTGGATAAATGAAGTCTGTGGATGTGGTGTATCTGGATAAAGGAAGGTCTGTGGATGGGGTGTATCTGGATAAAGGAAGGTCTGTGGATGTGGTGTATATGGATAAAGGAAGGCCTGTGGATGTGGTGTATCTGGATAAAGGAAGGTCTGTGGATGTAGTGTATCTGGATAAAGGAAGGCCTGTGGATGTGGTGTATCTGGATAAAGGAAGGCCTGTGGATGTGGTGTATCTGGATAAAGGAAGTCCTGTGGATGTGGTGTATCTGGATAAAGGAAGGTCTGTGGATGGGGTGTATCTGGATAAAGGAAGGTCTGTGGATGTGGTGTATCTGGATAAAGGAAGGTCTGTGGATGTGGTGTATCTGGATAAAGGAAGGCCTGTGGATGTGGTGTATCTGGATAAAGGAAGGTCTGTGGATGTGGTGTATCTGGATAAAAGAAGGTCTGTGGATGTGGTGTATCTGGATAAAGGAAGGCCTGTAGATGTGGTGTATCTGGATAAAGGAAGGTCTGTGGATGTGGTGTATCTGGATAAAGGAAGGCCTGTAGATGTGGTGTATCTGGATAAAGGAAGGCCTGTTGATGTGGTGTATCTGGATAAAGGAAGGCCTGTGGATGGGGTGTATCTGGATAAAGGAAGGTCTGTGGATGGGGTGTATCTGGATAAAGGAAGGTCTGTGGATGTGGTGTATCTGGATAAAGGAAGGTCTGTGGATGGGGTGTATCTGGATAAAGGAAGGTCTGTGGATGTGGTGTATCTGGATAAAGGAAAGCCTGTGGATGTGGTGTATCTGGATAAAGGAAGGTCTGTGGATGTAGTGTATCTGGATAAAGGAAGGCCTGTGGATGTGGTGTATCTGGATAAAGGAAGGTCTGTGGATGTGGTGTATCTGGATAAAGGAAGTCCTGTGGATGTGGTGTATCTGGATAAAGGAAGGCCTGTGGATGTGGTGTATCTGGATAAAGGAAGGTCTGTGGATGTGGTGTATATGGATAAAGGAAGGCCTGTGGATGTGGTGTATCTGGATAAAGGAAGGTCTGTGGATGTAGTGTATCTGGATAAAGGAAGGCCTGTGGATGTGGTGTATCTGGATAAAGGAAGGTCTGTGGATGTAGTGTATCTGGATAAAGGAAGGCCTGTGGATGTGGTGTATCTGGATAAAGGAAGTCCTGTGGATGTGGTGTATCTGGATAAAGGAAGGCCTGTGGATGTGGTGTATCTGGATAAAGGAAGGTCTGTGGATGTGGTGTATATGGATAAAGGAAGGCCTGTGGATGTGGTGTATCTGGATAAAGGAAGGTCTGTGGATGTAGTGTATCTGGATAAAGGAAGGCCTGTGGATGTGGTGTATCTGGATAAAGGAAGGCCTGTGGATGTGGTGTATCTGGATAAAGGAAGGCCTGTAGATGTGGTGTATCTGGATAAAGGAAGGCCTGTGGATGTGGTGTATCTGGATAAAGGAAGTCCTGTGGATGTGGTGTATCTGGATAAAGGAAGGCCTGTGGATGTGGTGTATCTGGATAAAGGAAGGTCTGTGGATGTGGTGTATCTGGATAAAGGAAGGCCTGTGGATGTGGTGTATCTGGATAAAGGAAGGTCTGTGGATGTGGTGTATCTGGATAAAGGAAGGCCTGTGGATGTGGTGTATCTGGATAAAGGAAGTCCTGTGGATGTGGTGTATCTGGATAAAGGAAGGCCTGTGGATGTGGTGTATCTGGATAAAGGAAGTCCTGTGGATGTGGTGTATCTGGATAAAGGAAGGCCTGTGGATGTGGTGTATCTGGATAAAGGAAGGTCTGTGGATGTGGTGTATATGGATAAAGGAAGGCCTGTGGATGTGGTGTATCTGGATAAAGGAAGGTCTGTGGATGTAGTGTATCTGGATAAAGGAAGGCCTGTGGATGTGGTGTATCTGGATAAAGGAAGGCCTGTAGATGTGGTGTATCTGGATAAAGGTAAGCCTGTGGATGTGGTGTATCTGGATAAAGGAAGGTCTATGGATGTGGTGTATATGGATAAAGGAAGGCCTGTGGATGTGGTGTATCTGGATAAAGGAAGGTCTGTGGATGTAGTGTATCTGGATAAAGGAAGGCCTGTGGATGTGGTGTATCTGGATAAAGGAAGGCCTGTGGATGTGGTGTATCTGGATAAAGGAAGGCCTGTAGATGTGGTGTATCTGGATAAAGGAAGGCCTGTGGATGTGGTGTATCTGGATAAAGGAAGTCCTGTGGATGTGGTGTATCTGGATAAAGGAAGTCCTGTGGATGTGGTGTATATGGATAAAGGAAGGCCTGTGGATGTGGTGTATCTGGATAAAGGAAGGTCTGTGGATGTAGTGTATCTGGATAAAGGAAGGCCTGTGGATGTGGTGTATCTGGATAAAGGAAGGTCTGTGGATGTGGTGTATCTGGATAAAGGAAGGTCTTTGGATGTGGTGTATCTGGATAAAGGAAGGCCTGTGGATGGGGTGTATCTGGATAAAGGAAGGTCTGTGGATGTGGTGTATCTGGATAAAGGAAGGTCTGTGGATGTGGTGTATCTGGATAAAGGAAGGCCTGTGGATGTGGTGTATCTGGATAAAGGAAGGTCTGTGGATGTGGTGTATCTGGATAAAGGAAGGCCTGTGGATGTGATGTATCTGGATAAAGGAAGGTCTGTGGATGTGGTGTATCTGGATAAAGGAAGGCCTGTGGATGTGGTGTATCTGGATAAAGGAAGGCCTGTGGATGTGGTGTATCTGGATAAAGGAAGGTCTGTGGATGTGGTGTATCTGGATAAAGGAAGGTCTGTGGATGTGGTGTATCTGGATAAAGGAAGGTCTGTGGGTGTGGTGTATCTGGATAAAGGAAGGCCTGTGGATGTGGTGTATCTGGATAAAGGAAGGTCTGTGGATGTGGTGTATCTGGATAAAGGAAGGTCTGTGGATGTGGTGTATCTGGATAAAGGAAGGCCTGTAGATGTGGTGTATCTGGATAAAGGAAGGTCTGTGGGTGTGGTGTATCTGGATAAAGGAAGGCCTGTGGATGTGGTGTATCTGGATAAAGGAAGGCCTGTGGATGGGGTGTATCTGGATAAAGGAAGGCCTGTGGATGTGGTGTATCTGGATAAAGGAAGGCCTGTGGAGGTGGTGTATCAGGATAAAGGAAGTCCTGTGGATGTGGTGTATCTGGATAAAGGAAGGTCTGTGGATGTGGTGTATCTGGATAAAGGAAGGTCTGTGGATGTGGTGTATCTGGATAAAGGTAAGCCTGTGGATGTGGTGTATCTGGATAAAGGAAGGTCTGTGGATGTGGTGTATCTGGATAAAGGAAGGTCTGTGGATGTGGTGTATCTGGATAAAGGAAGGCCTGTGGATGTGGTGTATCTGGATAAAGGAAGGTCTGTGGATGTGGTGTATCTGGATAAAGGAAGGTCTGTGGATGTGGTGTATCTGGATAAAGGAAGGCCTGTAGATGTGGTGTATCTGGATAAAGGAAGGTCTGTGGGTGTGGTGTATCTGGATAAAGGAAGGCCTGTGGATGTGGTGTATCTGGATAAAGGAAGGCCTGTGGATGTGGTGTATCTGGATAAAGGTAAGCCTGTGGATGTGGTGTATCTGGATAAAGGAAGGCCTGTGGATGTGGTGTATCTGGATAAAGGAAGGTCTGTGGATGTGGTGTATCTGGATAAAGGAAGGTTTGTGGATGTGGTGTATCTGGATAAAGGAAGGCCTGTGGATGGGGTGTATCTGGATAAAGGAAGTCCTATGGATGTGGTGTATCTGGATAAAGGAAGGCCTGTGGATGGGGTGTATCTGGATAAAGGAAGTCCTATGGATGTGGTGTATCTGGATAAAGGAAGTCCTATGGATGTGGTGTATCTGGATAAAGGAAGGTCTGTGGATGTGGTGTATCTGGATAAAGGAAGGTCTGTGGATGTGGTGTATCTGGATAAAGGAAGGTCTGTGGATGTGGTGTATCTGGATAAAGGAAGGTTTGTGGATGTGGTGTATCTGGATAAAGGAAGGCCTGTGGATGTGGTGTATCTGGATAAAGGAAGGTCTGTGGATGTGGTGTATCTGGATAAAGGAAGGCCTGTGGATGTGGTGTATCTGGATAAAGGAAGGTCTGTGGATGGGGTGTATCTGGATAAAGGAAGGCCTGTGGATGTGGTGTATCTGGACTTTGCAAAGGCCTTTGACACCGTTCCCCACAAACGCTTACTGTACAAACTAAGGAAGGTAGGTATGGACCATAAGGTGAGTACCTGGATAGAGAACTGGCTCCAGGGGAGAGTACAGAGGGTGGTGATTAATGGGAAGTACTCGGATTGGGCGGGTGTGGAAAGTGGGGTCCCCCAGGGTTCTGTCCTGGGACCAATGCTGTTTAATTTATTCATAAATGATCTAGAGGAGGGGATATCTAGTACAATCTCAGTATTTGCAGATGATACTAAATTAGGCATGCCAATATCTTCTATGCAGGATGTGGAAATCTTGCAAGCGGACCTGAACAAAATAACGGGGTGGGCAACTACATGGCAGATGAGGTTTAATGTTGAAAAATGTAAAGTAATGCACTTGGGGGCCAGAAACCAGAAAGCAAGCTACTCACTAGGGGGGGAACCTCTGGGTGAGTCTAGGATGGAAAAGGACTTGGGGGTACTGGTAGACAACAAGCTTGGCAGTGGCATGCAATGCCAAGCCGCCGCAAGCAAAGCCAACAGAATACTGGGATGTATAAAAAAGGGGATTCACTCCAGAAATAAAGAGATTATTCTCCCGCTCTACAAGACTCTGGTCCGGCCACATCTGGAGTATGCTGTCCAGTTCTGGGCACCGGTCCTCAGGAAGGATGTGCTGGAACTGGAGAGAGTCCAGAGAAGGGCAACAAAAATAATTAGGGGAATGGAGGACATCAGCTATGAGGAAAGACTACAAGCACTGAACTTGTTCTCTCTGGAGAAGAGACGCTTGAGGGGGGATATGATATCAATGTACAAATACTGTACTGGTGACCCGAGCATAAGGAACAAACTATTCAGAGAAAGGGAATATAAAAGGACTCACAGTCATTCACTAAAATTAGAAGAAAAGCAGGTTAACCTTAAATTGTGTAAAGAGTTCTTCACTGTCAGAGCGGTAAGGATGTGGAATTCTCTTCCACAAGCAGTCGTATCAGCGGAGATCATCAATAATTATTAGATGGGTAACTTAATGATCACAACATACAGGGATATACACACATCATAGGTAGAACTTGATGGACTGGTGTCTTTTTTCAACCTCACCAATTATGTAACTATTCACTCTGTAAGGTGAATGATCTGTCATCGCCCTTAGTGAATGTGGGGAATTCTGCCGACTTCAATCATCCAATCCTCTGCCTGCAAATATCACGTTTTATTTCTCCTTGCACATGATTTGAGGTGATAATCCTCTGTCCCCCAGCATCAGAGTGTGCATAACATCTCCTACATCCTCTGTAGCTGCGGAGTTCTAATATATGAAAATATGATGGCACCGGGGTAACCCCCCCTACCCTCCCCACAATCCCCCCCCCACCTTACCCACAACCCCCCCCCCCCTCCCCCACCACACAGCGGAGTGACTTCAAATTCTAGAACTGCAGAAAGCCTCAATGTTACAGCACAGGAAACACCTGAACAATATGAGCCGGCAGGCCGGGGACTCCCACACATGCTGCACCTGCACTGCTGGAGATGAATCAACACCAAGAGAGGAAGCTTCAGCAGAGAAGATGAAGGCGGCTGATAATTATAGAGATGTGGGGGGAGGGGGGGGGTGTCAGAGCGATAGTCGGTGTCAGAATAGAAAAACCACGACTCAGCGTCAGTTATTTATTCTTTACTTATGATGTCATTTACAGTTACATAGTTACATAGTTAGTGAGGTTGAAAAAAGACATCAGTCCATCCAGTTCAACCTATGATGTGTGTGTGTTTGCTTTTAACCGTACATTGTATACCCCTGTATGTTGTACATTGTATACCCCTGTATGTTGTACACTGTATACCCCTGTATGTTGTACATTGTATACCCCTGTATGTTGTACATTGTATACCCCTGTATGTTGTACATTGTATACCCCTGTATGTTGTACATTGTATACCCCCTGTATGTTGTACATTGTATACCCCTGTATGTTGTACATTGTATACCCCTGTATGTTGTACATTGTATACCCCTGTATGTTGTACATTGTATACCCCTGTATGTTGTACATTGTATACCCCCTGTATGTTGTACATTGTATACCCCTGTATGTTGTACATTGTATACCCCTGTATGTTGTACATTGTATACCCCCTGTATGTTGTACATTGTATACCCCTGTATGTTGTACATTGTATACCCCTGTATGTTGTACATTGTATACCCCTGTATGTTGTACATTGTATACCCCTGTATGTTGTACATTGTATACCCCTGTATGTTGTACATTGTGTACCCCTGTATGTTGTACATTGTATACCCCTGTATGTTGTACATTGTATACCCCCTGTATGTTGTACATTGTATACCCCTGTATGTTGTACATTGTATACCCCTGTATGTTGTACATTGTATACCCCTGTATGTTGTACATTGTATACCCCTGTATGTTGTACATTGTATACCCCTGTATGTTGTACATTGTATACCCCTGTATGTTGTACATTGTATACCCCTGTATGTTGTACATTGTATACCCCCTGTATGTTGTGGTCTTTAAGGTGTCCATCCAATAGTTTTTTGAAACTATCAATGCTCCCTGCTGATACGACTGCTTGTGGAAGAGAATTCCACATCCTTACTGCTCTTACAGTGAAGAACCCCTTACGCATTTTATGGTTAAACCGCCTTTCCTCTAGTTTTAGTGAGTGGCCACGTGTCTTATTGTATCTCCTTTCTCTGAATAGTTTGTTCCTTATGCTCGGGTCACCAGTACAGTATTTGTACATTGATATCATATCCCCCCTCAAGCGTCTCTTCTCCAGAGAGAATAAGTTCAGTGCTTGTAGTCTTTCCTCATAGCTGATGTCCTCCATTCCCCTAATTATTTTTGTTGCCCTTCTCTGGACTTTCTCCAGTTCCAGCACATCCTTCCTGAGGACCGGTGCCCAGAACTGGACAGCATACTCCAGATGTGGCCAGACCAGAGTCTTGTAGAGCGGGAGAATAATCTCTTTATTTCTGGAGTGAATCCCCTTTTTTATACATCCCAGTATTCTGTTGGCTTTGCTTGCGGCGGCTTGGCATTGCATGCCACTGCCAAGCCTGTTGTCTACCAGTACCCCCAGGTCCCTTTCCATCCTAGACTCACCCAGAGGTTCCCCCCCTAGTGAGTAGCTTGCTTTATGGTTTCTGGCCCCCAAGTGCATTACTTTACATTTTTCAACATTAAACCTCATCTGCCATGTAGTTGCCCACCCCGTTATTTTGTTCAGGTCCGCTTGTAAGGTTTCCACATCCTGCATAGAAGATATTGGCATGCTTAGTTTAGTATCATCAGCAAATACTGAGATTGTACCAGATATCCCCTCCTCTAGATCATTTATGAACAAATTAAACAGGATTGGTCCCAGGACAGAACCCTGGGGGACCCCACTTTCCACACCCGCCCAATCCGAGTACTCCCCATTAATCACCACCCTCTGTACTCTCCCCTGGAGCCAGTTCTCTATCCAGGTACTCACCTTATGGTCCATACCTACCTTCCTTAGTTTGTACAGTAAGCGTTTGTGGGGAACGGTGTCAAAGGCCTTTGCAAAGTCCAGATACACCCCATCCACAGGCCTTCCTTTATCCAGATACACCACATCCATAGGCTTACCTTTATCTAGGTGGCAGCTCACTTCATCGTAGAAGGTTAATAGATTGGTTTGGCAAGAACGATTTTTCATAAATCCATGCTGATTACTACTTATAATACCGTTTTCATTACTAAAGTCTTGTATGTGGTCCCTTAACATCCCCTCCAAAATTTTGCAGACTACTGATGTTAGGCTGACCGGCCTATAGTTACCCGGGATATATCTCGGCCCCTTCTTAAATATTGGTACCACGTTGGCTTTTTTCCAATCAGCTGGCACCATACCCGTCTGTAAACTATCCTTAAAGATCAAGAATAATGGTCTGGCTATAACCTGGCTGAGCTCTTTAAGAACCCTCGGGTGCAAGCCATCCGGTCCCGGGGATTTATTTATGTTAAGTTTCTCTAGTTTAGCTCTAAGTCTATCTTCTGTTAGCCATGGCGGTATTTCCTGAGGTGTATTATTTAGTTCGGCCTTACAAGCTGGGTTCGTGTAGCCCCCCGATTCTTTTGTGAAGACTGAAGAGAAGAAATTATTTAACACTTCCGCCTTTTCTCTGTCCTCAGTGGCCATATTTCCTTTATCATCTTTTATGGGGCCAATGTGCTCTGGCCTCGCTTTCTTACTGTTTGTATACTTAAAGAACTTCTTGGGGTTCTTTTTACTCTCCTCCGCTATATGTCTCTCGTGTTCTATTTTAGCCGCCCTGATTTCATCTTTACATTTCTTATTACACTCTTTGTAATGCTTAAATGCTGCCAATGACCCCTCAGCCTTGTATTTTTTGAAGGCCTTTTCTTTAGCACTAATATACATTTTTATGTTGGAGTTTAGCCACCCAGGGTTTATTTTTGCTCTTTTAAATTTATTTCCCTTTGGAATGCACTGGCCAATCCCCTTGTTAAGTATGCTCTTGAAGCGCTCCCATTTTTCCTCCGTGTTCTTTGTTCCCAGGGTTCTATCCCATTTGATATTTTCTAGCAGCAAGCGCAGTTTAGGGAAATTGGCTCTTTTGAAATTCAGTGTCCTTATATTACCCTTGTGTTTCCTATTACTGTAATTAATACTGAAACCAATTGACCTATGGTCACTGTTCCCTAAGTTGTCCCGTATTTCTATATCCGTGAGCAGGTCTGTATTGTTGGTAATCAGTAGGTCAAGTACCGCATTGTTTCTTGTCGGTGCATTCATCCTTTGACCCATGAAATTGTCCTGTAAGATATTTAGGAACTGCCTAGCCTTAGCTGAGTGCGCGGTTCCTTCTGCCCAGTCTATATCAGGATAATTAAAGTCCCCCATTATAATGACATTTCCCATCCTTGCTGCCAATCCTATCTGTAAAAGGAGGTCCGCCTCACCCTCCTCCCTCTGGTTGGGGGGCCTATAGCATACGCCCAATATTACCTTCCCCGCCGTGCCATCCCTTTGAAGCTCTACCCATAGGGATTCTGCCTCGTCCATAGCTCCATTATTAATATCATCCCTCATATTTACCTGTATACTGTTCTTAATATACAAACATACCCCTCCCCCTTTTTTACTTTCTCTATCTCTGCGATAAAGGGAATACCCCTGAATGGTCGCCATCCAGTCATGAGAGCTGTCAAACCAAGTCTCAGTTATCCCCACAAAATCTAAGTCCTCCTCAAACATCAGCAGCTCCAGCTCTCCCATCTTGTTGGCCAGGCTTCTGGCATTGGTATACAAACCTCGTAATTTTGACCGGTTATATTTATCCTCATTTAATGTTTTTAGGCTGCTCTCTTGATTTTTCCCCATACCCACCCTGGGTTTAGGAGCTCCGAACACCCTACCGCTAATGCCCCCATTTCTGCCCTCTGAAACTTGCTTTCCACTGGCTAATTCTACATCTGTACCCTCCCCCCCATTCCCTAGTTTAAAAGCCCCTCTAACTTTTTGGCCATCCTTGCACCCAGTACGGCTGCACCCACCCCATTTAGGTGCAATCCGTCCCTACCAAAGAGCCGGTGACCGACTGAGAAGTCAGCCCAGTTCTCCAGGAACCCGAAACCCTCCTTACTACACCAGCTCCTCAGCCACTCGTTAACTTCCCTAATCTCCCGCTGCCTCTCTGGTGTGGCTCAAGGTACCGGTAGTATTTCGGAAAATACTACCTTGGAGGTCCTAGTCCTCAACTTAGCGCCTAAGTCCCTGAAATCGTTTAGGACTCTCCGTCTTCCTCTGCCTATGTCATTGGTACCCACGTGTACCATGACAGCTGGGTCTTCCCCAGCCCCACCCAATAATCTGTTCACCCGATCCGCGATGTGCCGAACCCGAGCGCCCGGCAAACAACAGACTGTTCGGCCTTTCTCCCGGGCCTCACTGGAGGAGTTCTTCCCCTGGTAGCTAGGGGCGTCACTCTGCTCCAGCACTGCTGGTCCCTGACTGGTTTCCCCAACATCACACAACGGGGCGTATCTATTGGGGTGCTCCAGCCCAGGATCAGCCTCCTTGCCTTGTCCCCTTCTACCCCTCCTAACTGTCACCCCTCTACTCTGCTCTGATGCCTGCACCTCCGATACTCCGCCCACCTCTGTGCAGACCCCTGCCTGCACCTGACTGGTACAATCCTGGCTCTCCTCCGGTATGGACATTCATCTCAGTGTTGCCAGCTGCTTCCCTAGATTCAGGACCTGAGCTTCCAGGGAAGCAACGTGCTCACATTTTGCGCATTTGTATTCGCCCTCGATTGCATGATCGAGGAACGCATACATATCACAAGATGTACACCGAGTCGCATCTCCACACCTGCCGGGCATTGTACCTACTATCTAATCTAATGGGGATTCAGCGATTTAAGTCTATCCTATGTGGCTATTTCCTGGCTTCCTAACGCTACCTTCTCACCCTCTGGTACTCCGCTTCAGTCACTTGACACCGGTCAGTCACCCAACACTCACTTACTTACCAGTCGCAAAGATACCTCAGACGCAAAGATACTCACCAGTCGCAAGATACTCACTAGACGCAAGATACTCACCAATCGCAAGTTACTCCCAGTCGCAGAGATACTCACCAGTCGCAGAGATACCCACCAGTCGCAGAGATACTCACCAGTCGCAGAGATACTCACCAGTCGCAGATACTCACCAGTCGCAAAGATACTCACCAGTCGCAAAGATACTCACCAGTCGCAGAGATACTCACCAGTCGCTGATACTCACCAGTCGCAGATACTCACCAGTCACAAAGATACTCACCCGTCCAAAGATCTTCACCAGTTGGTCGGTCACAGAACACTGTCAGTCAGTCGCAGAGCACAGTCAGACAGTCGCAGAGCGGTCAGTCAGTCGCAGAGCGGTCAGTCGGTCGCAGAGCGGTCAGTCGGTCACAGAGCAGTCAGTCGGTCGCAGAGTCAGTCGGTCGCAGAGCGGTCAGTCGGTCACACAGCAGTCAGTCGGTCACAGAGCAGTCAGTCGGTCACAGAGCAGTCAGTCGGTCGCAGAGTCAGTCGGTCGCAGAGCGGTCAGTCGGTCGCAGAGCGGTCGCAGAGCGGTCAGTCGCAAAGATACTCACCAGTCGCAAGGATACTCACCCGTCCAAAGATCTTCACCAGTTGGTCGGTCACAGAACACTGTCAGTCAGTCGCAGAGCACAGTCAGACAGTCGCAGAGCGGTCAGTCGGTCGCAGAGCGGTCAGTCGGTCGCAGCGCGGTCAGTCGGTCACAGAGCAGTCAGTCGGTCACAGAGCAGTCAGTCGGTCGCAGAGTCAGTCGGTCGCAGAGCGGTCAGTCGGTCGCAGAGTGGTCACAGAGCGGTCAGTCGGTCGCAGAGCAGTCAGTCGCAGAGCAGTCAGTCAGTCACAGAGCGGTCAGTCAGTTGCAGAGCGGTCAGTCGCAGAGCGGTCAGTCGGTCGCAGAGCGGTCAGTCGGTCGCAGAGCGGTCAGTCGGTCGCAGAGCGGTCGCAGAGCGGTCAGTCGGTCGCAGAGCAGTCAGTCGCAGAGCGGTCAGTCAGTCACAGAGCGGTCAGTCAGTCACAGAGCGGTCAGTCGGTCGCAGAGCGGTCAGTCGGTCGCAGAGCGGTCAGTCGCGGTGATAGTAGTGTTGTGCTTTTAGTCACCCCGCCAGCTGATCAGTTGTTACCTTACGTCCCCAGTCAGGTCCTGTCAGGTCCTTGTCGTCGCCGCTGTTATTGGTTCACACGGCTCTTTCTTCCCTGCCTTGCTTGCAGCTGCTGCTGCTGCCTCACACACTGGGGACGGTCCCCTCCTCCTCTTCTCCTCCTCCTCCCGGGAACTCTCTCCTCACGATACGTGCGTGTCCGTCCGCCGCCGCCACCACCGCTCTCTGCCCTCTCTGTCCCGGTCCCTGGGGTCCACTGCACCCGCGCCCGGTATCCTACTACGTCCCTGCTGCTGTCGCTCCCTCCTTCTGGCCGACCGCCGCCGCTGCTCGGTCACAAGATACCGGTCCCTCGCTCCCGCTTTGGTCTCCCGCAGCTCCTCTTCCTCCTCGCCCACACACAGCTCCGCACCCGGTTCAGCACAGCGCACGGCTCCCTCGCCGCACGCCGTTCGTCCGCACACACACAGCACAGCACACGGCTCTCTCTCTGCACAGCTTCCGCTTCCGGTTCAAGGAACTCCAAGTGGTGAAGTATATACTGTACACTCGGGGATATATACTGAGAACAGTGATCAGGGTTCAATCAGCAGAGTGCTAATAAAGACCATTGTGGGGGGGGGGGAGGGGGGTTAGGCTAGGGAGGTAAAGGTCCAGATGATGTCTCCGAGCAGCCAGCGCCATTTGAAGGACGTCATCATGTCCTGTCCCTAGGGATGTCTCTATGAGTATAGCAGTCATCTGGATTAGGAGAAAGTTGGTGGGATGGAAGAGAGGGGGGAGGGGGATAAGTTGGAAAAGAAGTGTCTCCAGGTGACAGTTTCCATTTGAGGGTTCAACATTAGTGATGGGCGGAACCCCCCGGTTCGGTTCGGTTCGCAGCAGAACATCTGGAACAGGGAAAAGTTCTAGCGAGAACATTTGAACTCTATTAAAGTCTATGGGAGACGAACATGAAAAGTCTTCATTTTAAAGACTTATATGCAAGTTATTGCCATAAAAAAGTGTATGGGGGGTTCAGGGACTGCCCTGAAGGACATGTATCAATACAAAAATAATTTTTATACAATCGTTTTTACAGGAGCAGTGATTTACTGATTTTAATGAGGCTTAAAGTAAATGAAAATGAAAATTTCCTTTAAATATCGTGCCCGGGGGGGGGGGGGGGGGTCCCCTTAATGTGCCTGTAAAGTGGGGCATCTGTACGATGTATGGAGCCTGCTGCAGCAATACTGGCATTTCTAAAGGAGAAAATGTCATTTAAACTTGCTTGAGGCTGTAATGTATTGTCGGCTCCCCGCAATACAGACTAAAAAAACATGAAAAAAAAATGTTGTAGGGTCCCCCCCCCCCTTCAAATCCATACCAGACCCTTATCCAAGCATGCAGCTAGACAGGCCAGGATAGGGGGGAGAAAAGCGAGTGCCCTACCCCCTCCTGAACCATACCAGGCTGCTTGCCCTCAACATGGGGAGGGTGCTTTGGGGTGACCCCCAAAGTAGCTTGTCCCCATATTGATGTGGACAAGGGCCTCTTCCCGAGAACTTTGGGCTGTGGTTGTGGGGGTCTGTGGGTGGGGGGCTTATCAGAATCTGGAAGCCTCCTTTAACATGGGGCCCCCCCCATGTGAATGGGTATTGGGTACATCATACCCCTACCCATTCACCAAAAAAGTGTACAACAAAAAAGAAAACACAAAAGACAGATTTTGACAAGTCCTTTATTCAAAAATAAAAAAATAGTGTCCCTCGATGTAAATCCATCATCAATCACGACGCCCGCTGCACCCCTAAAATAGGAAAACTTCAAAAACGCTTCGTCTCTTCTGAGGCCTCCTGCCGAATGACGCTCTTGAGCTTTCAAAGCTGTTTTATAGGCAAGGGGTGGGGCCACCCGGTTACATCACCCGGTGGCACTGCCCCCATCTGATGTCACGTGACATGGCATTGCTCCCTGTCTCTAACATTGGCATCTAGAGAAAATCTACAGGGAAAGTACTGGGGTCAGGAGTAAGTAACACACAGAGTACAGAGGTCAGGAGTAAGTAACGCACACAGTACAGAGGTCAGGAGCAAGTAACACACAGAGGTCAGGAGTAAGTAACGCACAGAGTACAGGGGTCAGGAGTAAGTAACACACAGAGTACAGAGGTCAGGAGTAAGTAACACACAGAGTACGGGAGTCAGGAGTAAGTAACACACACAGTACAGAGGTCAGGAGTAAGTAACACACAGAGTACAGAGGTCAGGAGTAAGTAACACACAGAGTACGGGGGTCAGGAGTAAGTAACACACAGAGTACAGAGGTCAGGAGTAAGTAACACACAGAGTACAGAGGTCAGGAGTAAGTAACACACAGAGTACAGAGGTCAGGAGTAAGTAATGCACACAGTACAGAGGTCAGGAGTAAGTAACGTACACAGTACAGAGGTCAGGAGTAAGTAACGCACAGAGTACAGAGGTCAGGAGTAAGTAACGCACAGAGTACAGGGGTCAGGAGTAAGTAACGCACAGAGTACAGAGGTCTGGAGTAAGTAACACACAGAGTACAGAGGTCTGGAGTAAGTAACACACAGAGTACAGAGGTCAGGAGTAAGTAACACACAGAGTACAGAGGTCAGGAGTAAGTAACACACAGAGTACAGGGGTCAGGAGTAAGTAACGCACAGAGTACAGAGTTCAGGAGTAAGTAACGCACAGAGTACAGAGGTTAGAAGTAAGTAACACACAGAGTACAGAGGTTAGGAGTAAGTAACGCACAGAGTACAGAGGTTAGGAGTAAGTAACACACAGAGTACAGAGGTTAGGAGTAAGTAACGCACAGAGTACAGAGGTTAGGAGTAAGTAACACACAGAGTACAGAGGTTAGGAGTAAGTAACGCACAGAGTACAGAGGTCAGGAATAAGTAACGAACAGAGTACAGGGGTCAGGAGTAAGTAACGTACACAGTACAGAGGATAAGTGTAAGAAATGCCAGAGTACAGGGGTCAGGAGTAGGTAACACTCTGAGTACAGAGGTCATTCTGTAGGATATCTGCTTCATGCAGTGCAGTTATTGCCCTGCCCAATTTTGTCTCATCTGCAAAAACTGATATAGAACTACTGATCCCGTCCTCAATGCTGTTTATGAATAAATTGAACAAGGTTGGTCCCAGGACTGAGCCTTGGGGGACCCCGCTTACTACCTCAGACCAGTCTGAGTATGTGCTGTTTATTACCACCCTTTGGACACGCCCTTCTAGCCAATCCGTATCCAAGAGCAAACCCTGCGGTCGATGCCTGCAGACCTTATTTTATAAATTAGGCGCTTGTGGGGAACTGTATCAAACGCCTTGGCGAAATCCAGGTACACCACATCCACTGGTCTCCCCCTATCTAGCTCACAGCTCACCTCCTCGTAGAATGTTAAGAGATTGGTTTGACAAGAACGCCCATTTGTAAACCCGTGCTGATTACTGCTGATGATGTTGTTGTCTTTAGCAAACTCTACGATATAGTCCCTTATCATCCCCTCCAGAAGTTTACATACTATCGATGTGAGACTGACAGGCCTATAATTTCCCGGGATATGCCTCTGCTTTTTTTGAATATCGGTATCACGTTAGCTTTCCTCCAATCCCCTGGTACATCTCCTGTCCTAATACTGTCAGCAAAGATCAGGAACAGTGGTCTAGATATAACCTTACTGAGTTCTTTGAGTACTCTCGGATGTACGCCATACGGGCCTGGTGATTTATTTGTGTTAATTTTATCCAGCCTTTCTCTGATTTCACCCTCTGTTAGCCAAAGCAGCAAGTCCTGTGTATTACTACAGTCATGGTCAGTGTACCCCATACAGTCATGGTCAGTGTACCCCATACAGTCATGGTCAGTGTACCCCTCCTTTTCCTGTGTAAAGACTGACGAGAAAAAAGCATTCAGCACGGTTGCTTTTTCAGTGTCCTCTGTAACCATCCTCCCATCATCGTTAATTATGTGTGCAATATGCTCTGCCCCAGTTTTTTTGCTGTTGATATATTTAAAGAATTTCTTTGGGTTTTTTTTACTATCCTCCGCTATTTGTCTCTCAAAGTTGATTTTAGCCATTTTGATTTCGTGTTTACTTTTCTTATTTGCCTCCTTGTATTGCTGGAAAGCCGTTACTGTGCTCTCTGATTTATATTTCTTGAAGGCCATTTTTTTTCCCCTAATAAGTTTTTTAACGTTACGGTTTAGCCAGCCAGGTTTGGCTTTGTCCCTTCTAAATTTATTTCCCATAGGAATGCACTGCAAGATGCCTTTGCTTAATATGTTCCCAAAGCATTCCCATTTTTCCTCCGTGGTCAGGGATCCCAGGGTTTGGTCCCAGTTTACCCTTTCCATCAATGAGTACAATTTTGGAAAGTTTGCCCTTCTGAAGTAATGCACAGAGTACCGAGGTTAGGAGTAAGTAAAGCACACAGAGTACAGGGGTCAGAAGTAAGTCACTCACAGAGTTCAGAGGTCAGCAGTAAGTAACACACAGAGTACAGAGGTCAGGAGTAAGAAACGCACACAGAACAGGGTTCAGGAGTAAGTAATGCACAGAGTATAGGGGTCAGGAGTAACGCATACAGTACAGAGGTCAGGAATAAGTAACGCACAGAGTACAGGGGTCAGGAGGAAGTAACGTACACAGTACAGAGGTTAAGTGTAAGAAATGCACAGAGTACAGGGGTCAGGAGTAGGTAACACTCGGAGTTCAGAGGTCAGGAGCAAGTAACGCACAGAGTACAGAGGTCAGGATTAAGTATTGCACACAGTACAGAGGTCAGGAGTAAGTAACGCACAGAGTACAGAGGTCAGGAGTAAAAAATGCACATAGTACAGAGGTCGGTCAGAAGTAAGTAAAGTTCACAGTACAGAGGTTAGGAGTAAGAAACGCACAAAGTACAGGGGTCAGGAGTAGGTAACACTTGGAGTACAGAGGTCAGGAGTAAGTAACACACAGAGTACAGAGGTCAGGAGTAAGTAGCGCACAGGATACAGGGGTCACGAGTAAGTAACGCACACAGTACAGAGGTCAGGAGTAGGTAATGCACAGAGTACAGGGGTCAGGAGTAAGTAACGCATAGAGTACAGAGGTCAGGAGTAAGTAGCGCACAGGATACAGGGGTCACGAGTAAGTAGCGCACACAGTAGAGAGGTTAGGAGTAAGAAATGCACAGAGTACAGGGGTCAGGAGTAGATAACACTCATAGTACAGAGGTCAGGAGTGAGTAACGCACAGAGTACAGAGGTCAGGAGTAAGTAACACACACAGTACAGAGGTCAGGAGTTAGTAACACACAGTATATAGAGGTCAGGAGTAAGAAACGCACAAAGTACAGAGGTTAGGAGTAAGAAACGCACAGAGAACAGAGGTCAGGAGTAAGTAACGCACAGAGAACAGAGATCAGGAGTAAGTAACGCACACAGTACAGAGGTCAGGAGTAAGAAACGCACAGAGTACAGAGGTCTGCAGTAAGTAATGCACAGAGTACAGAGGTCACGAGTAAGTAATGCACAGAGTACAGAGTTCAGGAGTAAAAAATGCACAGAGTACAGAGGTCAGGAGTAAGTAACACACAGAGTACAGAGGTCAGGAGTAAGAAACGCACACAGAACAGGGTTCAGGAGTAAGTAATGCACAGAGTATAGGGGTCAGGAGTAACGCATACAGTACAGAGGTCAGGAATAAGTAACGCACAGAGTACAGGGGTCAGGAGGAAGTAACGTACACAGTACAGAGGTTAAGTGTAAGAAATGCACAGATTACAGGGGTCAGGAGTAGGTAACACTCGGAGTTTAGAGGTCAGGAGCAAGTAACGCACAGAGTACAGAGGTCAGGATTAAGTTTTGCACACAGTACAGAGGTCAGGAGTAAGTAACGCACAGAGTACAGAGGTCAGGAGTAAAAAATGCACATAGTACAGAGGTCGGTCAGAAGTAAGTAAAGTTCACAGTACAGAGGTTAGGAGTAAGAAACGCACAAAGTACAGGGGTCAGGAGTAGGTAACACTTGGAGTACAGAGGTCAGGAGTAAGTAACACACAGAGTACAGAGGTCAGGAGTAAGTAGCGCACAGGATACAGGGGTCACAAGTAAGTAACGCACACAGTACAGAGGTCAGGAGTAAGTAATGCACAGAGTACAGGGGTCAGGAGTAAGTAACGCATAGAGTACAGAGGTCAGGAGTAAGTAGCGCACAGGATACAGGGGTCACGAGTAAGTAGCGCACACAGTAGAGAGGTTAGGAGTAAGAAATGCACAGAGTACAGGGGTCAGGAGTAGATAACACTCGTAGTACAGAGGTCAGGAGTGAGTAACGCACAGAGTACAGAGGTCAGGAGTAAGTAACGCACACAGTACAGAGGTCAGGAGTTAGTAACACACAGTATATAGAGGTCAGGAGTAAGAAACGCACAAAGTACAGAGGTTAGGAGTAAGAAACGCACAGAGTACAGAGGTCAGGAGTAAGTAACGCACAGAGAACAGAGATCAGGAGTAAGTAACGCACACAGTACAGAGGTCAGGAGTAAGAAACGCACAGAGTACAGAGGTCTGCAGTAAGTAATGCACAGAGTACAGAGGTCACGAGTAAGTAATGCACAGGGTACAGAGTTCAGGAGTAAAAAATGCACAGAGTACAGAGGTTAGGAGTAAGTAACACACAGAGTACAGAGGTCAGGAGTAAGAAACGCACACAGAACAGGGTTCAGGAGTAAGGAATGCACAGAGTATAGGGGTCAGGAGTAACGCATACAGTACAGAGGTCAGGAATAAGTAACGCACAGAGTACAGGGGTCAGGAGGAAGTAACGTACACAGTACAGAGGTTAAGTGTAAGAAATGCACAGAGTACAGGGGTCAGGAGTAGGTAACACTCGGAGTTCAGAGGTCAGGAGCAAGTAACGCACAGAGTACAGAGGTCAGGATTAAGTATTGCAAACAGTACAGAGGTCAGGAGTAAGTAACGCACAGAATACAGAGGTCAGGAGTAAGTAACACACAGAGTACAGAGGTCAGGAGTAAGTAACGCACACAGTAAACGGGTCAGGAGTAAGTAACGCACAGAATGCCGAGGTCAGGAGTAAGTAACGCAGAGAACACAGAGATCAGGAGTAAGTAACGCACACAGTACAGAGGTCAGGAGTAAGAAACGCACAGAGTACAGAGGTCTGCAGTAAGTAATGCACAGAGTACAGAGGTCACGAGTAAGTAATGCACAGGGTACAGAGTTCAGGAGTAAAAAATGCACAGAGTACAGAGGTTAGGAGTAAGTAACACACAGAGTACAGAGGTCAGGAGTAAGAAACGCACACAGAACAGGGTTCAGGAGTAAGTAATGAACAGAGTACCGGGGTCAGGAGTAACGCATACAGTACAGAGGTCAGGAGTAAGTAACGCACAGAGTACGGAGGTCAGGAGTAGGTAACACACACAGTACAGAGGTCAGGAGTAAGTAACGCACAGAGTACAGGGGTCACGAGTATGTAACGCACACAGTACAGAGGTCAGGAGTAAGTAACGCACAGAGTACAGAGGTCAGGAGTAAATCACTTACATAGTGCAGAGGTCAGGAGTAAGTAACGCACAGAGTACAGAGGTCAGGAGTAAGAATCGCACGGAGTACAGAGGTCAGGAGTAAGAAATGAACAGAGTACAGAGGTCAGGAGTAAGTAACGTACACAGTACAGGGTTCAGGAGTAAGTAACGCACAGTGTAATGGGGTCAGGAGTAACGCATACAGTACAGAGGTCAGGAGTAAGTAACGCACAGAGTACAGGGGTCAGGAGTGAGTAACGTACACAGTACAGAAATAAGTGTAAGAAATGCACAGAGTACAGGGGTCAGGAGTAGGTAACACTCGGAGTACAGAGGTCAGGAGCAAGTAACGCACAGAGTACAGAGGTCAGGAGTAAGTAACACACAGAGTTAAGGAGTTAAGGAGTAAAAGATGTCAGAAGTAAGTAACGTTCACAGTACAGAGGTTAGGAGTAAGAAACGCACAAAGTACAGGGGTCAGGAGTAGGTAACACTCGGAGTACAGAGGTCAGGAGTAAGTAACGCACGCAGTACAGAGGTCAGGAGTAAGTAGCACACAGGATACAGGGGTCACGAGTAAGTAACGCACACAGTACAGAGGTCAGGAGTAAGTGACGCACGGAGTACAGGGGTCAGGAGTAAGTAACGCACAGAGTACAGAGGTCAGAAGTAAGTAACGTACACAGTACAGAGGTTAAGTGTAGGAAATGCACAGAGTACAGGGGTCAGGAGTAGGTAACACTCGGAGTACAGAGGTCTGGAGTAAGTAACGCACACAGTACAGAGATCAGGAGTAAGTAACGCACGGAGTACAGGGGTCAGAAGTAAGTAACGCACAGAGTACAGAGGTCAAGAGTAGGTAGCGCACGGGATACAGGGGTCACGAGTAAGTAACGCACACAATACAGAGGTCAGGAGTAAGTAACGCACAGAGTACAGAGGTCAGGAGTAAGAAATGAACAGAGTACAGAGGTCAGGAGTAAGTAACGCACACAGTACAGGGTTCAGGAGTAAGTAACGCACAGTGTAACGGGGTCAGGAGTAACGCATACAGTACAGAGGTCAGGAGTAAGTAACGCACAGAGTACGGAGGTCAGGAGTAGGTAACGCACACAGTACAGAGGTCAGGAGTAAGTAACGCACAGAGTACAGGGGTCACGAGTATGTAACGCACAGAGTACAGAGGTCAGGAGTAAGAAATGAACAGAGTACAGAGGTCAGGAGTAAGTAACGCACACAGTACAGGGTTCAGGAGTAAGTAACGCACAGTGTAACGGGGTCAGGAGTAACGCATACAGTACAGAGGTCAGGAGTAAGTAACGCACAGAGTACGGAGGTCAGGAGTAGGTAACGCACACAGTACAGAGGTCAGGAGTAAGTAACGCACAGAGTACAGGGGTCACGAGTATGTAACGCACACAGTACAGAGGTCAGGAGTAAGTAACGCACAGAGTACAGAGGTCAGGAGTAAGAATCGCACAGAGTACAGAGGTCAGGAGTAAGAAACGTACACAGTACAGGGTTCAGGAGTAAGTAACGCACAGTGTAACGGGGTCAGGAGTAACGCATACAGTACAGAGGTCAGGAGTAAGTAACGCACAGAGTACAGGGGTCAGGAGTGAGTAACGTACACAGTACAGAGGTTAAGTGTAAGAAATGCACAGAGTACAGGGGTCAGGAGTAGGTAACACTCGGAGTACAGAGGTCAGGAGTAAGTAACGTACACAGTACAGGGTTCAGGAGTAAGTAACGCACAGTGTAACGGGGTCAGGAGTAACGCATACAGTACAGAGGTCAGGAGTAAGTAACGCACAGAGTACAGGGGTCAGGAGTGAGTAACGTACACAGTACAGAGGTTAAGTGTAAGAAATGCACAGAGTACAGGGGTCAGGAGTAGGTAACACTCGGAGTACAGAGGTCAGGAGCAAGTAACGCACAGAGTACAGAGGTCAGGAGTAAGTAACACACATAGAACATAGATCAGGAGTAAGTAACGCACAGAGTACAGGGGTCAGGAGTAAGTAACGCACAGAGTACAGAGTTCAGGAGTAAAAAATGTCAGAAGTAAGTAACGTTCACAGTACAGAGGTTAGAAGTAAGAAACGCACAAAGTACAGGGGTCAGGAGTAGGTAACACTCGGAGTACAGAGGTCAGGAGTAAGTAACGCACGCAGTACAGAGGTCAGGAGTAAGTAGCACACAGGATACAGGGGTCACGAGTAAGTAACGCACACAGTACAGAGGTCAGGAGTAAGTGACGCACGGAGTACAGGGGTCAGGAGTAGGTAACGCACAGAGTACAGAGGTCAGAAGTAAGTAACGTACACAGTACAGAGGTTAAGTGTAAGAAATGCACAGAATACAGGGGTCAGGAGTAGGTAACACTCGGAGTACAGAGGTCTGGAGTAAGTAACGCACACAGTACAGAGGTCAGGAGTAAGTAACGCACGGAGTACAGGGGTCAGAAGTAAGTAACGCACAGAGTACAGAGGTCAAGAGTAGGTAGCGCACAGGATACAGGGGTCACGAGTAAGTAACGCACACAATACAGAGGTCAGGAGTAAGTAACGCACAGAGTACAGGGGTCAGGAGTAAGTAACGCATAGAATACAGAGGTCAGAAGTTAGTAACACACACAGTACAGAGGTTAGGAGTAAGAAACGCACAGAGTACAGGGGTCAAAGTAGGTAACACTCGGAGTACAGAGGTCAGGAGTAAGTGACGCACAGAGGTCAGGAGTAAGTAACAAACACAGTACAGAGGTCAGGAGTAAGTAACGCACACAGTACAGGGGTCAGGAGTAAGTAACACACAGTGTAACGGGGTCAGGAGTAACGCATACAGTACAGAGGTCAGGAGTAAGTAACGTACACAGTACAGAGGTTAAGTGTAAGAAATGCACAGAGTACAGGGGTCAGGAGTAGGTAAAACTCGGAGTACAGAGGTCTGGAGTAAGTAACGCACACAGTACAGAGGACAGGAGTAAGTAACGCACGGAGTACAGGGGTCAGAAGTAAGTAACGCACAGAGTACAGAGGTCAAGAGTAGGTAGCGCACAGGATACAGGGGTCACGAGTAAGTAACGCACACAATACAGAGGTCAGGAGTAAGTAACGCACAGAGTACAGAGGTCAGGAGTAAGAAATGAACAGAGTACAGAGGTCAGGAGTAAGTAACGCACACAGTACAGGGTTCAGGAGTAAGTAACGCACAGTGTAACGGGGTCAGGAGTAACGCATACAGTACAGAGGTCAAGAGTAAGTAACGCACAGAGTACGGAGGTCAGGAGTAGGTAACGCACACAGTACAGAGGTCAGGAGTAAGTAACGCACAGAGTACAGGGGTCACGAGTATGTAACGCACACAGTACAGAGGTCAGGAGTAAGTAACGCACAGAGTACAGAGGTCAGGAGTAAATCACTTACATAGTGCAGAGGTCAGGAGTAAGTAACGCACAGAGTACAGAGGTCAGGAGTAAGAATCGCACAGAGTACAGAGGTCAGGAGTAAGAAATGAACAAAGTACAGAGGTCAGGAGTAAGTAACGTACACAGTACAGGGTTCAGGAGTAAGTAACGCACAGTGTAACGGGGTCAGGAGTAACGCATACAGTACAGAGGTCAGGAGTAAGTAACGCACAGAGTACAGGGGTCAGGAGTGAGTAACGTACACAGTACAGAGGTTAAGTGTAAGAAATGCACAGAATACAGGGGTCAGGAGTAGGTAACACTCGGAGTACAGAGGTCAGGAGCAAGTAACACACATAGAACATAGATCAGGAGTAAGTAACGCACAGAGTACAGGGGTCAGGAGTAAGTAACGCACAGAGTACAGAGTTCAGGAGTAAAAAATGTCAGAAGTAAGTAACGTTCACAGTACAGAGGTTAGGAGTAAGAAACGCACAAAGTACAGGGGTCAGGAGTAGGTAACACTCGGAGTACAGAGGTCAGGAGTAAGTAACGCACGCAGTACAGAGGTCAGGAGTAAGTAGCACACAGGATACAGGGGTCACGAGTAAGTAACGCACACAGTACAGATGTCAGGAGTAAGTGACGCACGGAGTACAGGGGTCAGGAGTAAGTAACGCACAGAGTACAGAGGTCAGAAGTAAGTAACGTACACAGTACAGAGGTTAAGTGTAAGAAATGCACAGAATACAGGGGTCAGGAGTAGGTAACACTCGGAGTACAGAGGTCTGGAGTAAGTAACGCACACAGTACAGAGGTCAGGAGTAAGTAACGCACGGAGTACAGGGGTCAGAAGTAAGTAACGCACAGAGTACAGAGGTCAAGAGTAGGTAGCGCACAGGATACAGGGGTCACGAGTAAGTAACGCACACAATACAGAGGTCAGGAGTAAGTAACGCACAGAGTACAGGGGTCAGG
Source organism: Pelophylax lessonae (assembly GCF_965119305.1). Classification (NCBI taxonomy): domain Eukaryota; kingdom Metazoa; phylum Chordata; class Amphibia; order Anura; family Ranidae; genus Pelophylax; species Pelophylax lessonae. Next base: position 291,524 of record NW_028120117.1, read on the forward strand.
AGTAAGTAACGCATAGAATACAGAGGTCAGAAGTTAGTAACGTACACAGTACAGAGGTTAGGAGTAAGAAACGCACAGAGTACAGGGGTCAAAGTAGGTAACACTCGGAGTACATAGGTCAGGAGTAAGTAACGCACAGAGGTCAGGAGTAAGTAACAAACACAGTACAGAGGTCAGGAGTAAGTAACGCACACAGTACAGGGGTCAGGAGTAAGTAACGCATAGAGTACAGAGGTCAGAAGAAAGTAACGTACACAGTACAGAGGTTAAGTATAAGAAATGCACAGAGTACAGGGGTCAGGAGTAGGTAACACTCGGAGTACAGAGGTCAGGAGTAAGTAACGCACACAGTACAGAGGTCAAGAATAAGTAACGCACAGAGTACAGGGGTCAGGAGTAAGGAAACCACAGAGTACAGAGGTCAGGAGTAAAAAATGTCAGAAGTAAGTAACGTTCACAGTAAAGAGGTTAGGAGTAAGAAACGCACAAAGTACAGGGGTCAGGAGTAGGTAACACTCGGAGTACAGAGGTCAGGAGTAAGTAATGCACACAGTACAGAGGTCAGGAGTAAGTAGCGCACAGGATACAGGGGTCACGAGTAAGTAACGCACACAATACAGAGGTCAGGAGTAAGTAACGCACAGAGTACAGGGGTCAGGAGTGAGTAACGTACACAGTACAGAGGTTAAGTGTAAGAAATGCACAGAGTACAGAGGTCAGGAGTAAGTAACGCACATAGAACATAGATCAGGAGTAAGTAACGCACAGAGTACAGGGGTCAGGAGTAAGTAACGCACAGAGTACAGAGTTCAGGAGTAAAAAATGTCAGAAGTAAGTAACGTTCACAGTACAGAGGTTAGGAGTAAGAAACGCACAAAGTACAGGGGTCAGGAGTAGGTAACACTCGGAGTACAGAGGTCAGGAGTAAGTAACGCACGCAGTACAGAGGTCAGGAGTAAGTAGCGCACAGGATACAGGGGTCACGAGTAAGTAACGCACACAGTACAGAGGTCAGGAGTAAGTGACGCACAGAGTACAGGGGTCAGGAGTAAGTAACGCACAGAGTACAGAGGTCAGAAGTAAGTAACGTACACAGTACAGAGGTTAAGTGTAAGAAATGCACAGAGTACAGGGGTCAGGAGTAGGTAACACTCGGAGTACAGAGGTCAGGAGCAAGTAACACACATAGAACATAGATCAGGAGTAAGTAACGCACAGAGTACAGGGGTCAGGAGTAAGTAACGCACAGAGTACAGAGTTCAGGAGTAAAAAATGTCAGAAGTAAGTAACGTTCACAGTACAGAGGTTAGGAGTAAGAAACGCACAAAGTACAGGGGTCAGGAGTAGGTAACACTCGGAGTACAGAGGTCAGGAGTAAGTAACGCACGCAGTACAGAGGTCAGGAGTAAGTAGCACACAGGATACAGGGGTCACGAGTAAGTAACGCACACAGTACAGATGTCAGGAGTAAGTGACGCACGGAGTACAGGGGTCAGGAGTAAGTAACGCACAGAGTACAGAGGTCAGAAGTAAGTAACGTACACAGTACAGAGGTTAAGTGTAAGAAATGCACAGAATACAGGGGTCAGGAGTAGGTAACACTCGGAGTACAGAGGTCTGGAGTAAGTAACGCACACAGTACAGAGGTCAGGAGTAAGTAACGCACGGAGTACAGGGGTCAGAAGTAAGTAACGCACAGAGTACAGAGGTCAAGAGTAGGTAGCGCACAGGACACAGGGGTCACGAGTAAGTAGCGCACACAATACAGAGGTCAGGAGTAAGTAACGCACAGAGTACAGGGGTCAGGAGTAAGTAACGCATAGAATACAGAGGTCAGAAGTTAGTAACGTACACAGTACAGAGGTTAGGAGTAAGAAACGCACAGAGTACAGGGGTCAAAGTAGGTAACACTCGGAGTACATAGGTCAGGAGTAAGTAACGCACAGAGGTCAGGAGTAAGTAACAAACACAGTACAGAGGTCAGGAGTAAGTAACGCACACAGTACAGGGGTCAGGAGTAAGTAACGCATAGAGTACAGAGGTCAGAAGAAAGTAACGTACACAGTACAGAGGTTAAGTATAAGAAATGCACAGAGTACAGGGGTCAGGAGTAGGTAACACTCGGAGTACAGAGGTCAGGAGTAAGTAACGCACACAGTACAGAGGTCAAGAATAAGTAACGCACAGAGTACAGGGGTCAGGAGTAAGGAACGCACAGAGTACAGAGGTCAGGAGTAAAAAATGTCAGAAGTAAGTAACGTTCACAGTAAAGAGGTTAGGAGTAAGAAACGCACAAAGTACAGGGGTCAGGAGTAGGTAACACTCGGAGTACAGAGGTCAGGAGTAAGTAATGCACACAGTACAGAGGTCAGGAGTAAGTAGCGCACAGGATACAGGGGTCACGAGTAAGTAACGCACACAATACAGAGGTCAGGAGTAAGTAACGCACAGAGTACAGGGGTCAGGAGTGAGTAACGTACACAGTACAGAGGTTAAGTGTAAGAAATGCACAGAGTACAGGGGTCAGGAGTAGGTAACACTCGGAGTACAGAGGTCAGGAGCAAGTAACGCACAGAGTACAGAGGTCAGGAGTAAGTAACGCACATAGAACATAGATCAGGAGTAAGTAACGCACAGAGTACAGGGGTCAGGAGTAAGTAACGCACAGAGTACAGAGTTCAGGAGTAAAAAATGTCAGAAGTAAGTAACGTTCACAGTACAGATGTTAGGAGTAAGAAACGCACAAAGTACAGGGGTCAGGAGTAGGTAACACTCGGAGTACAGAGGTCAGGAGTAAGTAACGCACGCAGTACAGAGGTCAGGAGTAAGTAGCGCACAGGATACAGGGGTCACGAGTAAGTAACGCACACAGTACAGAGGTCAGGAGTAAGTGACGCACGGAGTACAGGGGTCAGGAGTAAGTAACGCACAGAGTACAGAGGTCAGAAGTAAGTAACGTACACAGTACAGAGGTTAAGTGTAAGAAATGCACAGAGTACAGGGGTCAGGAGTAGGTAACACTCGGAGTACAGAGGTCAGGAGCAAGTAACACACATAGAACATAGATCAGGAGTAAGTAACGCACAGAGTACAGGGGTCAGGAGTAAGTAACGCACAGAGTACAGAGTTCAGGAGTAAAAAATGTCAGAAGTAAGTAACGTTCACAGTACAGAGGTTAGGAGTAAGAAACGCACAAAGTACAGGGGTCAGGAGTAGGTAACACTCGGAGTACAGAGGTCAGGAGTAAGTAACGCACGCAGTACAGAGGTCAGGAGTAAGTAGCACACAGGATACAGGGGTCACGAGTAAGTAACGCACACAGTACAGATGTCAGGAGTAAGTGACGCACGGAGTACAGGGGTCAGGAGTAAGTAACGCACAGAGTACAGAGGTCAGAAGTAAGTAACGTACACAGTACAGAGGTTAAGTGTAAGAAATGCACAGAATACAGGGGTCAGGAGTAGGTAACACTCGGAGTACAGAGGTCTGGAGTAAGTAACGCACACAGTACAGAGGTCAGGAGTAAGTAACGCACGGAGTACAGGGGTCAGAAGTAAGTAACGCACAGAGTACAGAGGTCAAGAGTAGGTAGCGCACAGGATACAGGGGTCACGAGTAAGTAACGCACACAATACAGAGGTCAGGAGTAAGTAACGCACAGAGTACAGGGGTCAGGAGTAAGTAACGCATAGAATACAGAGGTCAGAAGTTAGTAACGTACACAGTACAGAGGTTAGGAGTAAGAAACGCACAGAGTACAGGGGTCAAAGTAGGTAACACTCGGAGTACATAGGTCAGGAGTAAGTAACGCACAGAGGTCAGGAGTAAGTAACAAACACAGTACAGAGGTCAGGAGTAAGTAACGCACACAGTACAGGGGTCAGGAGTAAGTAACGCATAGAGTACAGAGGTCAGAAGAAAGTAACGTACACAGTACAGAGGTTAAGTATAAGAAATGCACAGAGTACAGGGGTCAGGAGTAGGTAACACTCGGAGTACAGAGGTCAGGAGTAAGTAACGCACACAGTACAGAGGTCAAGAATAAGTAACGCACAGAGTACAGGGGTCAGGAGTAAGGAAACCACAGAGTACAGAGGTCAGGAGTAAAAAATGTCAGAAGTAAGTAACGTTCACAGTAAAGAGGTTAGGAGTAAGAAACGCACAAAGTACAGGGGTCAGGAGTAGGTAACACTCGGAGTACAGAGGTCAGGAGTAAGTAATGCACACAGTACAGAGGTCAGGAGTAAGTAGCGCACAGGATACAGGGGTCACGAGTAAGTAACGCACACAATACAGAGGTCAGGAGTAAGTAACGCACAGAGTACAGGGGTCAGGAGTGAGTAACGTACACAGTACAGAGGTTAAGTGTAAGAAATGCACAGAGTACAGAGGTCAGGAGTAAGTAACGCACATAGAACATAGATCAGGAGTAAGTAACGCACAGAGTACAGGGGTCAGGAGTAAGTAACGCACAGAGTACAGAGTTCAGGAGTAAAAAATGTCAGAAGTAAGTAACGTTCACAGTACAGAGGTTAGGAGTAAGAAACGCACAAAGTACAGGGGTCAGGAGTAGGTAACACTCGGAGTACAGAGGTCAGGAGTAAGTAACGCACGCAGTACAGAGGTCAGGAGTAAGTAGCGCACAGGATACAGGGGTCACGAGTAAGTAACGCACACAGTACAGAGGTCAGGAGTAAGTGACGCACAGAGTACAGGGGTCAGGAGTAAGTAACGCACAGAGTACAGAGGTCAGAAGTAAGTAACGTACACAGTACAGAGGTTAAGTGTAAGAAATGCACAGAGTACAGGGGTCAGGAGTAGGTAACACTCGGAGTACAGAGGTCAGGAGCAAGTAACACACATAGAACATAGATCAGGAGTAAGTAACGCACAGAGTACAGGGGTCAGGAGTAAGTAACGCACAGAGTACAGAGTTCAGGAGTAAAAAATGTCAGAAGTAAGTAACGTTCACAGTACAGAGGTTAGGAGTAAGAAACGCACAAAGTACAGGGGTCAGGAGTAGGTAACACTCGGAGTACAGAGGTCAGGAGTAAGTAACGCACGCAGTACAGAGGTCAGGAGTAAGTAGCACACAGGATACAGGGGTCACGAGTAAGTAACGCACACAGTACAGATGTCAGGAGTAAGTGACGCACGGAGTACAGGGGTCAGGAGTAAGTAACGCACAGAGTACAGAGGTCAGAAGTAAGTAACGTACACAGTACAGAGGTTAAGTGTAAGAAATGCACAGAATACAGGGGTCAGGAGTAGGTAACACTCGGAGTACAGAGGTCTGGAGTAAGTAACGCACACAGTACAGAGGTCAGGAGTAAGTAACGCACGGAGTACAGGGGTCAGAAGTAAGTAACGCACAGAGTACAGAGGTCAAGAGTAGGTAGCGCACAGGACACAGGGGTCACGAGTAAGTAGCGCACACAATACAGAGGTCAGGAGTAAGTAACGCACAGAGTACAGGGGTCAGGAGTAAGTAACGCATAGAATACAGAGGTCAGAAGTTAGTAACGTACACAGTACAGAGGTTAGGAGTAAGAAACGCACAGAGTACAGGGGTCAAAGTAGGTAACACTCGGAGTACATAAGTCAGGAGTAAGTAACGCACAGAGGTCAGGAGTAAGTAACAAACACAGTACAGAGGTCAGGAGTAAGTAACGCACACAGTACAGGGGTCAGGAGTAAGTAACGCATAGAGTACAGAGGTCAGAAGAAAGTAACGTACACAGTACAGAGGTTAAGTATAAGAAATGCACAGAGTACAGGGGTCAGGAGTAGGTAACACTCGGAGTACAGAGGTCAGGAGTAAGTAACGCACACAGTACAGAGGTCAAGAATAAGTAACGCACAGAGTACAGGGGTCAGGAGTAAGGAACGCACAGAGTACAGAGGACAGGAGTAAAAAATGTCAGAAGTAAGTAACGTTCACAGTAAAGAGGTTAGGAGTAAGAAACGCACAAAGTACAGGGGTCAGGAGTAGGTAACACTCGGAGTACAGAGGTCAGGAGTAAGTAATGCACACAGTACAGAGGTCAGGAGTAAGTAGCGCACAGGATACAGGGGTCACGAGTAAGTAACGCACACAATACAGAGGTCAGGAGTAAGTAACGCACAGAGTACAGGGGTCAGGAGTGAGTAACGTACACAGTACAGAGGTTAAGTGTAAGAAATGCACAGAGTACAGGGGTCAGGAGTAGGTAACACTCGGAGTACAGAGGTCAGGAGCAAGTAACGCACAGAGTACAGAGGTCAGGAGTAAGTAACGCACATAGAACATAGATCAGGAGTAAGTAACGCACAGAGTACAGGGGTCAGGAGTAAGTAACGCACAGAGTACAGAGTTCAGGAGTAAAAAATGTCAGAAGTAAGTAACGTTCACAGTACAGAGGTTAGGAGTAAGAAACGCACAAAGTACAGGGGTCAGGAGTAGGTAACACTCGGAGTACAGAGGTCAGGAGTAAGTAACGCACGCAGTACAGAGGTCAGGAGTAAGTAGCGCACAGGATACAGGGGTCACGAGTAAGTAACGCACACAGTACAGAGGTCAGGAGTAAGTGACGCACGGAGTACAGGGGTCAGGAGTAAGTAACGCACAGAGTACAGAGGTCAGAAGTAAGTAACGTACACAGTACAGAGGTTAAGTGTAAGAAATGCACAGAGTACAGGGGTCAGGAGTAGGTAACACTCGGAGTACAGAGGTCAGGAGCAAGTAACACACATAGAACATAGATCAGGAGTAAGTAACGCACAGAGTACAGGGGTCAGGAGTAAGTAACGCACAGAGTACAGAGTTCAGGAGTAAAAAATGTCAGAAGTAAGTAACGTTCACAGTACAGAGGTTAGGAGTAAGAAACGCACAAAGTACAGGGGTCAGGAGTAGGTAACACTCGGAGTACAGAGGTCAGGAGTAAGTAACGCACGCAGTACAGAGGTCAGGAGTAAGTAGCACACAGGATACAGGGGTCACGAGTAAGTAACGCACACAGTACAGATGTCAGGAGTAAGTGACGCACGGAGTACAGGGGTCAGGAGTAAGTAACGCACAGAGTACAGAGGTCAGAAGTAAGTAACGTACACAGTACAGAGGTTAAGTGTAAGAAATGCACAGAATACAGGGGTCAGGAGTAGGTAACACTCGGAGTACAGAGGTCTGGAGTAAGTAACGCACACAGTACAGAGGTCAGGAGTAAGTAACGCACGGAGTACAGGGGTCAGAAGTAAGTAACGCACAGAGTACAGAGGTCAAGAGTAGGTAGCGCACAGGATACAGGGGTCACGAGTAAGTAACGCACACAATACAGAGGTCAGGAGTAAGTAACGCACAGAGTACAGGGGTCAGGAGTAAGTAACGCATAGAATACAGAGGTCAGAAGTTAGTAACGTACACAGTACAGAGGTTAGGAGTAAGAAACGCACAGAGTACAGGGGTCAAAGTAGGTAACACTCGGAGTACATAGGTCAGGAGTAAGTAACGCACAGAGGTCAGGAGTAAGTAACAAACACAGTACAGAGGTCAGGAGTAAGTAACGCACACAGTACAGGGGTCAGGAGTAAGTAACGCATAGAGTACAGAGGTCAGAAGAAAGTAACGTACACAGTACAGAGGTTAAGTATAAGAAATGCACAGAGTACAGGGGTCAGGAGTAGGTAACACTCGGAGTACAGAGGTCAGGAGTAAGTAACGCACACAGTACAGAGGTCAAGAATAAGTAACGCACAGAGTACAGGGGTCAGGAGTAAGGAAACCACAGAGTACAGAGGTCAGGAGTAAAAAATGTCAGAAGTAAGTAACGTTCACAGTAAAGAGGTTAGGAGTAAGAAACGCACAAAGTACAGGGGTCAGGAGTAGGTAACACTCGGAGTACAGAGGTCAGGAGTAAGTAATGCACACAGTACAGAGGTCAGGAGTAAGTAGCGCACAGGATACAGGGGTCACGAGTAAGTAACGCACACAATACAGAGGTCAGGAGTAAGTAACGCACAGAGTACAGGAGTCAGGAGTGAGTAACGTACACAGTACAGAGGTTAAGTGTAAGAAATGCACAGAGTACAGAGGTCAGGAGTAAGTAACGCACATAGAACATAGATCAGGAGTAAGTAACGCACAGAGTACAGGGGTCAGGAGTAAGTAACGCACAGAGTACAGAGTTCAGGAGTAAAAAATGTCAGAAGTAAGTAACGTTCACAGTACAGAGGTTAGGAGTAAGAAACGCACAAAGTACAGGGGTCAGGAGTAGGTAACACTCGGAGTACAGAGGTCAGGAGTAAGTAACGCACGCAGTACAGAGGTCAGGAGTAAGTAGCGCACAGGATACAGGGGTCACGAGTAAGTAACGCACACAGTACAGAGGTCAGGAGTAAGTGACGCACAGAGTACAGGGGTCAGGAGTAAGTAACGCACAGAGTACAGAGGTCAGAAGTAAGTAACGTACACAGTACAGAGGTTAAGTGTAAGAAATGCACAGAGTACAGGGGTCAGGAGTAGGTAACACTCGGAGTACAGAGGTCAGGAGCAAGTAACACACATAGAACATAGATCAGGAGTAAGTAACGCACAGAGTACAGGGGTCAGGAGTAAGTAACGCACAGAGTACAGAGTTCAGGAGTAAAAAATGTCAGAAGTAAGTAACGTTCACAGTACAGAGGTTAGGAGTAAGAAACGCACAAAGTACAGGGGTCAGGAGTAGGTAACACTCGGAGTACAGAGGTCAGGAGTAAGTAACGCACGCAGTACAGAGGTCAGGAGTAAGTAGCACACAGGATACAGGGGTCACGAGTAAGTAACGCACACAGTACAGATGTCAGGAGTAAGTGACGCACGGAGTACAGGGGTCAGGAGTAAGTAACGCACAGAGTACAGAGGTCAGAAGTAAGTAACGTACACAGTACAGAGGTTAAGTGTAAGAAATGCACAGAATACAGGGGTCAGGAGTAGGTAACACTCGGAGTACAGAGGTCTGGAGTAAGTAACGCACACAGTACAGAGGTCAGGAGTAAGTAACGCACGGAGTACAGGGGTCAGAAGTAAGTAACGCACAGAGTACAGAGGTCAAGAGTAGGTAGCGCACAGGACACAGGGGTCACGAGTAAGTAGCGCACACAATACAGAGGTCAGGAGTAAGTAACGCACAGAGTACAGGGGTCAGGAGTAAGTAACGCATAGAATACAGAGGTCAGAAGTTAGTAACGTACACAGTACAGAGGTTAGGAGTAAGAAACGCACAGAGTACAGGGGTCAAAGTAGGTAACACTCGGAGTACATAGGTCAGGAGTAAGTAACGCACAGAGGTCAGGAGTAAGTAACAAACACAGTACAGAGGTCAGGAGTAAGTAACGCACACAGTACAGGGGTCAGGAGTAAGTAACGCATAGAGTACAGAGGTCAGAAGAAAGTAACGTACACAGTACAGAGGTTAAGTATAAGAAATGCACAGAGTACAGGGGTCAGGAGTAGGTAACACTCGGAGTACAGAGGTCAGGAGTAAGTAACGCACACAGTACAGAGGTCAAGAATAAGTAACGCACAGAGTACAGGGGTCAGGAGTAAGGAACGCACAGAGTACAGAGGTCAGGAGTAAAAAATGTCAGAAGTAAGTAACGTTCACAGTAAAGAGGTTAGGAGTAAGAAACGCACAAAGTACAGGGGTCAGGAGTAGGTAACACTCGGAGTACAGAGGTCAGGAGTAAGTAATGCACACAGTACAGAGGTCAGGAGTAAGTAGCGCACAGGATACAGGGGTCACGAGTAAGTAACGCACACAATACAGAGGTCAGGAGTAAGTAACGCACAGAGTACAGGGGTCAGGAGTGAGTAACGTACACAGTACAGAGGTTAAGTGTAAGAAATGCACAGAGTACAGGGGTCAGGAGTAGGTAACACTCGGAGTACAGAGGTCAGGAGCAAGTAACGCACAGAGTACAGAGGTCAGGAGTAAGTAACGCACATAGAACATAGATCAGGAGTAAGTAACGCACAGAGTACAGGGGTCAGGAGTAAGTAACGCACAGAGTACAGAGTTCAGGAGTAAAAAATGTCAGAAGTAAGTAACGTTCACAGTACAGAGGTTAGGAGTAAGAAACGCACAAAGTACAGGGGTCAGGAGTAGGTAACACTCGGAGTACAGAGGTCAGGAGTAAGTAACGCACGCAGTACAGAGGTCAGGAGTAAGTAGCGCACAGGATACAGGGGTCACGAGTAAGTAACGCACACAGTACAGAGGTCAGGAGTAAGTGACGCACGGAGTACAGGGGTCAGGAGTAAGTAACGCACAGAGTACAGAGGTCAGAAGTAAGTAACGTACACAGTACAGAGGTTAAGTGTAAGAAATGCACAGAGTACAGGGGTCAGGAGTAGGTAACACTCGGAGTACAGAGGTCAGGAGCAAGTAACACACATAGAACATAGATCAGGAGTAAGTAACGCACAGAGTACAGGGGTCAGGAGTAAGTAACGCACAGAGTACAGAGTTCAGGAGTAAAAAATGTCAGAAGTAAGTAACGTTCACAGTACAGAGGTTAGGAGTAAGAAACGCACAAAGTACAGGGGTCAGGAGTAGGTAACACTCGGAGTACAGAGGTCAGGAGTAAGTAACGCACGCAGTACAGAGGTCAGGAGTAAGTAGCACACAGGATACAGGGGTCACGAGTAAGTAACGCACACAGTACAGATGTCAGGAGTAAGTGACGCACGGAGTACAGGGGTCAGGAGTAAGTAACGCACAGAGTACAGAGGTCAGAAGTAAGTAACGTACACAGTACAGAGGTTAAGTGTAAGAAATGCACAGAATACAGGGGTCAGGAGTAGGTAACACTCGGAGTACAGAGGTCTGGAGTAAGTAACGCACACAGTACAGAGGTCAGGAGTAAGTAACGCACGGAGTACAGGGGTCAGAAGTAAGTAACGCACAGAGTACAGAGGTCAAGAGTAGGTAGCGCACAGGATACAGGGGTCACGAGTAAGTAACGCACACAATACAGAGGTCAGGAGTAAGTAACGCACAGAGTACAGGGGTCAGGAGTAAGTAACGCATAGAATACAGAGGTCAGAAGTTAGTAACGTACACAGTACAGAGGTTAGGAGTAAGAAACACACAGAGTACAGGGGTCAAAGTAGGTAACACTCGGAGTACATAGGTCAGGAGTAAGTAACGCACAGAGGTCAGGAGTAAGTAACAAACACAGTACAGAGGTCAGGAGTAAGTAACGCACACAGTACAGGGGTCAGGAGTAAGTAACGCATAGAGTACAGAGGTCAGAAGAAAGTAACGTACACAGTACAGAGGTTAAGTATAAGAAATGCACAGAGTACAGGGGTCAGGAGTAGGTAACACTCGGAGTACAGAGGTCAGGAGTAAGTAACGCACACAGTACAGAGGTCAAGAATAAGTAACGCACAGAGTACAGGGGTCAGGAGTAAGGAACGCACAGAGTACAGAGGTCAGGAGTAAAAAATGTCAGAAGTAAGTAACGTTCACAGTAAAGAGGTTAGGAGTAAGAAACGCACAAAGTACAGGGGTCAGGAGTAGGTAACACTCGGAGTACAGAGGTCAGGAGTAAGTAATGCACACAGTACAGAGGTCAGGAGTAAGTAGCGCACAGGATACAGGGGTCACGAGTAAGTAACGCACACAATACAGAGGTCAGGAGTAAGTAACGCACAGAGTACAGGGGTCAGGAGTGAGTAACGTACACAGTACAGAGGTTAAGTGTAAGAAATGCACAGAGTACAGGGGTCAGGAGTAGGTAACACTCGGAGTACAGAGGTCAGGAGCAAGTAACGCACAGAGTACAGAGGTCAGGAGTAAGTAACGCACATAGAACATAGATCAGGAGTAAGTAACGCACAGAGTACAGGGGTCAGGAGTAAGTAACGCACAGAGTACAGAGTTCAGGAGTAAAAAATGTCAGAAGTAAGTAACGTTCACAGTACAGAGGTTAGGAGTAAGAAATGCACAAAGTACAGGGGTCAGGAGTAGGTAACACTCGGAGTACAGAGGTCAGGAGTAAGTAACGCACGCAGTACAGAGCTCAGGAGTAAGTAGCGCACAGGATACAGGGGTCACGAGTAAGTAACGCACACAGTACAGAGGTCAGGAGTAAGTGACGCACGGAGTACAGGGGTCAGGAGTAAGTAACGCACAGAGTACAGAGGTCAGAAGTAAGTAACGTACACAGTACAGAGGTTAAGTGTAAGAAATGCACAGAGTACAGGGGTCAGGAGTAGGTAACACTCGGAGTACAGAGGTCAGGAGTAAGTAACGCACACAGTACAGAGGTCAGGAGTAAGTAACGCACAGAGTACAGAGGTCAAGAGTAAAAATTGTCAGAAGTAAGTAACGTTCACAGAAAAGAGGTTAGGAGTAAGTAACGCACACAGTACAGAGGTCAGGAGTAGGTAGCGCACAGGATACAGGGGTCACGAGTAAGTAACGCACACAATACAGAGGTCAGGAGTAAGTAACGCACAGAGTACAGGGGTCAGGAGTAAGTAACGCATAGAATACAGAGGTCAGAAGTTAGTAACGTACACAGTACAGAGGTTAGGAGTAAGAAACGCACAGAGTACAGGGGTCAAAGTAGGTAACACTCGGAGTACAGAGGTCAGGAGTAAGTAACGCACAGAGGTCAGGAGTAAGTAACGCACACAGTACAGAGGTCAGGAGTAAGTAACGCACACAGTACAGAGGTCAGGAGTAAGTAACGCACACAGTACAGAGGTCAGGAGTAAGTAATGCACAGAGTACAGAGGTCAGGAGTAAGTAAAGCACATAGTACAGGGGTCAGGAGTAGGTAACACTCGGAGTACAGAGGTCAGGAGTAAGTAACGCACGCAGTACAGAGGTCAGGAGTAAGTAGCGCACAGGATACAGGGGTCACGAGTAAGTAACGCACACAGTACAGAGGTCAGGAGTAAGTAACGCACAGAGTACAGGGGTGAGGAGTAGGTAACACTCGGAGTACAGAGGTCAGGAGTAAGTAACGCACACAGTACAGAGGTCAGGAGTAAGTAACGCACAGAGTACAGAGGTCAAGAGTAAAAATTGTCAGAAGTAAGTAACGTTCACAGAAAAGAGGTTAGGAGTAAGTAACGCACACAGTACAGAGGTCAGGAGTAGGTAGCGCACAGGATACAGGGGTCACGAGTAAGTAACGCACACAATACAGAGGTCAGGAGTAAGTAACGCACAGAGTACAGGGGTCAGGAGTAAGTAACGCATAGAATACAGAGGTCAGAAGTTAGTAACGTACACAGTACAGAGGTTAGGAGTAAGAAACGCACAGAGTACAGGGGTCAAAGTAGGTAACACTCGGAGTACAGAGGTCAGGAGTAAGTAACGCACAGAGGTCAGGAGTAAGTAACGCACACAGTACAGAGGTCAGGAGTAAGTAACGCACACAGTACAGAGGTCAGGAGTAAGTAACGCACACAGTACAGAGGTCAGGAGTAAGTAATGCACAGAGTACAGAGGTCAGGAGTAAGTAAAGCACATAGTACAGGGGTCAGGAGTAGGTAACACTCGGAGTACAGAGGTCAGGAGTAAGTAACGCACGCAGTACAGAGGTCAGGAGTAAGTAGCGCACAGGATACAGGGGTCACGAGTAAGTAACGCACACAGTACAGAGGTCAGGAGTAAGTAACGCACAGAGTACAGGGGTGAGGAGTAGGTAACACTCGGAGTACAGAGGTCAGGAGTAAGTAACGCACACAGTACAGAGATCAAGAGTAAGTAACGCACAGAGTACAGGGGTCAGGAGTAAGGAACGCACAGAGTACAGAGGTCAGGAGTAAAAAATGTCAGAAGTAAGTAACGTTCACAGTAAAGAGGTTAGGATTAAGAAACGCACACAATAAGTACAGGGGTCAGGAGTAGGTAACACTCGGAGTATAGAGGTCAGGAGTAAGTAATGCACACAGTACAGAGGTCAGGAGTAAGTAGTGCACAGGATACAGGGCTCACGAGTAAGTAACGCACACAATACAGAGGTCAGGAGTAAGTAACGCACAGAGTACAGGGGTCAGGAGTAAGTAGCGCATAGAGTACAGAGGTCAGAAGTAAGTAACGTACACAGTACAGAGGTTAGGAGTAAGAAATGCACAGAGTACAGGGGTCAAAGTAGGTAACACTTGGAGTACAGAGGTCAGGAGTAAGTAAGGCACAGAGGTCAGGAGTAAGTAACGCACACAGTACAGAGGTCAGGAGTAAGTAACGCACACAATACAGAGGTAAGGAGTAAGTAACGCACAGAGTACAGGGGTCACCAATAATTAACGCACACAGTACAGAGGTCAGGAGTAAGTAATGCACAGAGTACAGAGGTCAGGAGTAAGTAAAGCACACAGTACAGGGGTCAGGAGTAAGTAACGCGCAGAGTACAGAGGTCAGGAGTAAGAAACGCACAGAGTACAGAGGTCAGGAGTAAGAAACGCACAGAGTACAGAGGTCAGGAGTAAGTAGCGCACAGAGTACAGGGGTCAGGAGTAAGTAACGCACAGAGTACAGAGGTCAGGAGTAAGAAACGCACAGAGTACAGAGGTCAGGAGTAAGTAACACACAGAGTACAGAGGTCAGGAGTAAGTAACGCACAGAGTACAGGGGTCAGGAGTAAGTAACGTACACAGTGCAGAGGTCAGAAGTAAGTAACGCACAGAGTACAGGGGTCAGGAGTAACGCATACAGTACAGAGGTCAGGAGTAAGTAACATACAGAGTACAGGGGTCAGGAGTAAGTAACGTACACAGTACGGAGGTAAAGTGTAGCAAATGCACAGAGTACACGGGTCAGGAGTAGGTAACTCTCGGAGTACAGAGGTCAGAAGCAAGTAACGCACAGAGTACAGAGGTCAGGAGTAGGTAACGCACACAGTACAGAGGTTAAGAGTAAGAAACCCACAGAGTAAAGGTGTCAGGAGTAGGTGACACTCTGAGTACAGAGGACAGGAGTAAGTAACGATTAGAGTACAGAGGTCAGGAGTAAGTAATGTACAGAGTACAGGGGTCAGGAGTAAGTAACGTACACAGTGCAGAGGTCAGAAGTAAGTAACGCGCAGAGTAAACGGGTCAGGAGTAAGTAACGCACAGAGTACAGGGGTCAGGAGTAACGCATACAGTACAGAGGTCAGGAGTAAGTAACGCACAGAGTACAGGGGTCAGGAGTAAGTAACGCACAGAGTACAGGGGTCAGGAGGAAGTAACGTACACAGTACGGAGGTAAAGTGTAGGAAATGCACAGAGTACATGGGTCAGGAGTAGGTAACACTCGGAGTACAGAGGTCAGGAGCAAGTAACGCACAGAGTACAGAGGTCAGGAGTAGGTAACGCACACAGTACAGAGGTTAAGAGTAAGAAACGCACAGAGTAAAGGTGTCAGGAGTAGGTGACACTCTGAGTACAGAGGTCAGGAGTAAGTAACGCATAGAGTACAGAGGTCAGGAGTAAGTAACGCATAGAGTACAGGGGTCACGAGTAAGTAACGCACACAGTATAGAGGTCAGCAGTAAGTAACGCACGGAGTACAGAGGTCAGGAGGAAAAAATGCACAGAGTACAGAGGTCAGGAGTAAGTAACGCACAGAGTACAGAGGTTAAGTGTAAGAAATGCAGGTCAGGAGTAAGAAACTTACACAGTACAGAGGCTAGGCGTAAGAAACGCACAGAGTACAGGGCTCTCGAGTAAGTAACGCACGCAGTACAGAGGTCAGGAGTAAGTAACGTACAAAGTACAGAGTGTGATTATCACTGCAGCATGGTCGTATCTCTAAGCGATTATCATTGCAGCATGGTCGTATCTCTAAGCGATTATCACTGCAGCATGGTCGTATCTCTAAGCGATTATCACTGCAGCATGGTCGTATCTCTAAGCGATTATCACTGCAGCATGGTCGTATCTCTAAGCGATTATCACTGCAGTGTGGTCGGATCTCTCAGCAATTATCACTGCCGTGTGGTCGGTTCTCTCCATGATTATCACTGTATCGTGGTCAGTTTCTCAGCGATTATCACTGCCGTGTGGCAGGGCCATCTTACCGAATGGGCACGCCAGGCAGTTGCCCGGGGGCCCAACTTGCCTGGGGGCCCCACCTGCCCAGCGCCGCAGCCCCAGCCAAGCATTACTCCTGATTCCTGTGTGCATCCCACCACCGAACTTAGCAGGTGGCAAGCACATGTTGGCCTTGCAATGTTGTCAGGCCACTTGGGCCATGGAGGGGGAGCCCACAATTGCACGAATGCCAGTCCGCCTCCACGGAAACAGGCACACACAGGACAGTTGAGTCTGACTCCCGTCCTTGCGTGTGTTCACTGCACCCAGCCGCCCAACTTGGAAGCTGTCGTTAGCCTGGCACTGCTGTACCAATAAATATCGCCTTATCGATAATTTGCATTTTTATTCTCGTGGGTGATTGTGTAGGCAGGGCCCCAGTGCACTGCATTGCCCAGGGGCCTATAATGCTCTTAAGATGGCACTGCCGTGTGGTCGGTTCTCTCAGCGATTATCACTGCCGTGTGGTCGGTTCTCTCTTAGCGATTATCACTGCAGCGTGGTCTGTTCTCTCAGCGATTATCACTGCCGTGTGGTCGGTTCTCTCTTAGCGATTATCACTGCAGTGTGGTCGGTTCTCTCAGCGATTATCACTGCAGCGTGGTCTGTTCTCTCAGCGATTATCACTGCCGTGTGGTCGGTTCTCTCAGCGATTATCACTGCAGCATGGTCGGTTCTCTCAGCGATTATCACTGCCGTGTGGTCGGTTCTCTCAGCGATTATCACTGCAGCATGGTCGGTTCTCTCAGCGATTATCACTGCCGTGTGGTCGGTTCTCTCAGTGATTTTCACTGCCGTGTGGTCGGATCTCTCAGCGATTATCACTGCAGTGCGATCGGTTCTCTCAACGATTATCACTGCCATGTGGTCGGTTCTCTCAGCGGTTATCACTGCCATGTGGTCGGTTCTCTCAGTGATTATCACTGCTGTGTGGTCGGTGCTCTCAGCGATTATCACTGCCGTGTGGTCGGTTCTCTCAGCGATTATCACTACCGTGTGGTCGGTTCTCTCAGCGATTATCACTGACGTGTGGTCGGTTCTCTCAGCGATTATCACTGCCGTGTGGTCGGATCTCTCAGCGATTATCACTGCAGTGTGGTCGGTTCTCTCAGCGATTATCACTGCAGCATGGTCGGTTTTCTCAGCGATTATCACTGCAGCGTGGTCGGTTCTCTCAGCGATTATCACTGCCGTGTGGTCGGTTCTCTCAGCGATTATCACTACCGTGTGGTCGGTTCTCTTAGCGATTATCACTGCCGTGTGGTCGGTTCTCTCAGCGATTATCACTGCCGTGTGGTCGGTTCTCTCAGCGATTATCACTGCAGTGTGGTCGGTTCTCTCAGCGATTATCACTGCCGTGTGGTCGGTTCTCTCAGCGATTATCACTACCGTGTGGTCGGTTTTCTCAGTGATTATCACTACCGTGTGGTCGGTTCTCTCAGCGATTATCACTGCCGTGTGGTCGGTTCTCTCAGCGATTATTACTGCCGTGTGGTCGGTTCTCTCAGCGATTATCACTGCCGTGTGGTCGGTTCTCTCAGCGATTATCACTGCCGTGTGGTCGGTTCTCTCAGCGATTATCACTGCCGTGTGGTCGGTTCTCTCAGCGATTATCACTACCGTGTGGTCGGTTCTCTCAGCGATTATCACTGCCGTGTGGGCGGTTCTCTCAGCGATTATCACTGCCGTGTGGGCGGTTCTCTCAGCGATTATCACTACCGTGTGGGCGGTTCTCTCAGCGATTATCACTACCGTGTGGGTGGTTCTCTCAGCGATTATCACTACCGTGTGGGCCGTTCTCTCAGCGATTATCACTGCCGTGTGGTCGGTTCTCTCAGCGATTATCACTACCGTGTGGTCGGTTCTCTCAGCGATTATCACTGCCGTGGGGGCGGTTCTCTCAGCGATTATCACTACCGTGTGGGTGGTTCTCTCAGCGATTATCACTACCGTGTGGGCGGTTCTCTCAGCGATTATCACTGCCGTGTGGTCGGTTCTCTCAGCGATTATCACATCTCACCATCTTGTTTATTTGTGAAGATATCTCTCCGTATTCATCACAGTCTGCCCATGTCCTGCACTGGGCCTCCACCATTACTATTGGGGCTCTCGGGGGGGGGGTCACATGACATAACGGCCCCTTTGGGAAAACCAGAAGTGTGTGGAGCGTCTCTGAATTGCTTCCTCCAGCCGGAGAAGAGCAGAGCAAGCCCATCCCCCACCCAGAATTTCCTTTCACTTCTCTTTACATTGTTGCTTCTAATATGTTGTTACATTGTTTATAAGGTTGGAAACAGGAGGCCGGCCCATCCGACCACCCTACATGAGATTTCCCAGAGTTCTGTATTCCCCGGAGGAGGACATCATGGGGGGGTCTGAAGTTTGTTACATTAAAGGAAATTGTATCGCTTGGATTTCACCGTTGCTGTGACATTCTCGGGTTGCCATAGTGATGGAAATGTTTTTGGTAGATTATAATTTTTCTAGTTCTGGGTTAGCGGTGGAATTATCTTGGCTGGACTTTCCCTCCAATCGGGTGACACAGTTCTCCCCCCTCCTCTGTAGAAAGTCGCCGCTGTTCTCGCCCCGCGATGGTTATTTCCACACTGAACCCACACAAGCTGTCAATCAATTCGCCGTCCGCCATGACTCCTCACTTACCACTTCCTGCACCCCCCCCCCCCCGCCCAGGTATAGAAGTGCAGCCAGAGAGGACACGAATCTGACACTTCTCCTACACACAGAGCTCCACCATACCACCGATCATACCTGTACAGATCATACAGTATCTGACAAAAGTAAGTACACCCCTCCCATGTGACTTTGCTACAATGTAAAGTAGTGAGTGTACAGCTTGTATAACAGTGTAAATTTACTGTCCCCTCAAAATAACTCAACACACAGCCATTAATGTCTAAACCGCTGGCAACAAAAGTCAGTACACCCCTAAGTGACAATCTCCAAATTGGGCCCAATTAGCCATTTTCCCTCCCCGGTGTCATGTGACTCGTTAGTGTTACAAGGTCTCAGGTGTGAATGGGGGGCAGGTGTGTTAAATTTGGTGTTATCGCTCTCACTCTCTCATACTGGTCACTGGAAGTTCAACATGGCACCTCATGGCAAAGAACTCTCTGAGGATCTTTGTTGCTCTACATAAAGATGGCCTAGGCTATAAGAAGATTGCCAAGACCCTGAAACTGAGCTGCAGCACGGTGGCCAAGACCATACAGTGGTTTATTAGGACAGGTTCCACTCACAACAGGCCTCACCATGGTCCACCAAAGAAG
Organism: Pelophylax lessonae; assembly: GCF_965119305.1. NCBI lineage: Eukaryota > Metazoa > Chordata > Amphibia > Anura > Ranidae > Pelophylax > Pelophylax lessonae. Next base: position 310,859 of record NW_028120117.1, read on the forward strand.
TTGAGTGCCGTGCTCAGCGTCATATCCAGAGGTTGTCTTTGGGAAATAGACGTATGAGTGCTGCCAGCATTGCTGCAGAGGTTGAAGGGGTGGGGGAGGGGTCAGCCTGTCAGTGCTCAGACCATACGCCGCACACTGCATCAAATTGGTCTGCATGGTTGTCGTCCCAGAAGGAAGCCTCTTCTAAAGATGATGGACAAGAAAGCCTGCAAACAGTTTGCTGAAGACAAGCAGACTAAGGACATGGATTACTGGAACCATCTCCTGTGGTCTGATGAGACCAAGATAAACTTATTTGGTGTCAGATGGTGTCAGGCGTGTGTGGGGGCAACCAGGTGAGGAGTACAAAGACAAGTGTGTCTTCCTACAGTCAGGCATGGTGGTGGGAGTGTCATGGTCTGGGGCTGCATGAGTGCTTCCGGCACTGGGGAGCTACAGATCATTGAGGGAACCATGAATGCCAACATGTACTGTGACATACTGAAGCAGAGCATGATCCCCTCCCTTCAGAGACTGGGGGGCAGGGCAATATTCCAACATAACGACCCCAAACACCTCCAAGATGACCACTGCCTTGCTAAAGAAGCTGAGGGTAAAGGTGATGGACTGGCCAAGCATGTCTCCAGACCTAAACCCTATTGAGCATCTGTGGGGATCCTCAAACAGAAGGTGGAGGAGGGGAAGGTCTCTAACATCCACCAGCACTGTGATGTCATCATGGGGGAGGGGAAGAGGACTCCAGTGACAACCTGTGAAGCTCTGGTGACCTCCATGCCCAAGAGGGTTAAGGCAGTGCTGGAAAATAATGGTGGCCACACAAAATATTGACACTTTGGGCCCAATTTGGACATTGTCACTTAGGGGTGTACTGACTTTTGTTGCCAGCGGTTTAGACATTAATGGCTGTGTGTTGAGTTATTTTGAGGGGACAGTAAATTTACACTGTTATACAAGCTGTACACTCACTACTTTACATGAGGGGTGTACATACTTTTGTGAGATACTGTATATATATAAAGATCATACATGTACAGTGCATGTGATCTGTACACACCAGCAAGACTTGTCAACTGAGATCATATAAGACACCAGGGAGCACTTTGTTGGGCTCTTAGCACACATGTCCCCCCTCCCCCCCCCCCCCCTCAGATCCCCCATGTTCTGTACATTGTATTATGTAGGGAACAAACTAGAAAGATGGAATTGTATGTCAGAAATATTCTATCAGAGAAATCACCCAATTACCAACCGCTGGATATTACCTGAACACTCCGAATCCCAATCGTTTCCCCCCTCTTCTTCTGTCTCCCCCTCCCACCTTCACAATGTACCACTCATCATTGCCAGGTACCCATCTTCCTCCCACCTTCACCGTGCACCACTTACCATTGCCAGGTACCCCTCCCACCTTCACAATGTGCCACTCATCATTGCCAGGTACCCATCTTCCTCCCACCATCACCATGTACCACTTACCATTGCCAGGTACCCCTCCCACCTTCACCGTGTGGCACTCATCATTGCCAGGTACCCCTCCCACCTTCACTGTGTGCCACTCATCAATGCCAGGTACCCCTCCCACCTTCACCGTGTGCCACTCATCATTGCCAGGTACCCCTCCCACCTTCACCATGTACCACTCATCATTGCCAGGTACCCATCTTCCTCCCACCATCACCATGTACCACTTACCATTGCCAGGTACCCCTCCCACCTTCACTGTGTGCCACTCATCAATGCCAGGTACCCCTCCCACCTTCACTGTGTGCCACTCATCATTGCCTGGTATTCACCATCACTGGGAGGTGAGGAACAGATAATTAATGGTTTGAATTGCTTCAGGTGGGACAGTAATATTTGTCAGCAATATCTTCACATATAAATATTAAGATTTATTCCCACTTTACACTGGGAGACTTAGACTGTTATAGACCATTGCCATGAAGTCTGACTCCTAGATAATGTGTATTCTGTGTGCTTGTCTGTGAGAGACACACAGACTGTCATTGGCAGACTTCCCTATTGTTTGTGTATTGAAATGGAAGGTGGGTTGTGCCTGTCCCATTGTTAAATGTTAATGATGTCACATTGTTCTGTCCAGATGGCTAGATAATTAGTTTAGGTTAATTCTGTTCCTGCATACACTTTCATCTGCATATGATAATGTAATCAGGCAGAGGGGGGGGGGGGAATTTGTGTACACTGTATGGGAGTGACTAAGTGTAAAACTCTGTTTTCATTGGATTGTGAATGTCATGTCCAGTTCTCCACAAGGTCCAACTGGGCGGTAACCTTGTGGGGGAAAACTGTATAAAAGTGCAGCTGTAACATTCAAGTTTGAGTTCTACTTCACCCTCAATCTAGAGTCCTGTCTCTCATTGGGGGAAGCTGCTACAAGGGATTGCTATGCTCTTCATACTCACTTGGATAATCCATAAACTCTTGTAAGAGTTTGTTCCTGTTCCTGCTTCACTCTCTGGGGAAAGAGAGGTTCACCCACTAGAACCTGGAGCCTTGTGGTAGGAGACGGTGAGACCCCAACCAAGCTGCTGCAGTTCGTGGGGTCTGAGGTAGCTATGGTGTTTGGTGGAGTGCTTGGAACCCTCGGGAAGCACTAGGAGCATCTGTCAACGGAGGTACCCAGTCGGGGTCGACAGTTGATCCGTTACAAGTACCCTTCCCCCTCCCACCTTCACCATGTGCCACTCATCATTGCCAGGTACCCCTCCCCTTCCCACCTTCACTATGTGGCACTTATCAATGCCCGGTACCCCTCCCCCTCCCTCCTTCACCATGTGCCACTCATCAATGCCAGGTACCCTTCCCCTTCCCACCTTCACCGTGTGCCACTCATCAATGCCAGGTACTCTTCCCCTTCCCACCTTCACAGTGTGCCACTCACCAATGCCAGGAACCCCTCCCGCTCCCACCTTCACTGTGTGCCATTCATCAATGCCATGTACCCTTCCCCCTTCACCATGTGTCACTCATCATTGCCTGGTACCCCTCTATTACTCAATCACCATGTGCCACTCATGAATGCAAGGTACCCTTCCCCCTCCCTCCTTCACCATATGCCACTCATCGATGCCAGGTACCCTTCCCCTTCCCATCTTCACCGTGTACCACTCATCAATGCCAGGTACCTTTTCCCTTCCCACCTTCATGGTGTGCCACTCATCAATTCCAGGTACCCTTCCCCTTCCCACCTTCACCGTGTGCGAATCATCAGCTCAAAGTACCCTACCCTCTCCCACCTTCACCATGTGCCACCCAACATTGCCAGGTCCCTCTCCCACCTTCACCGTGAGCCACTTATCATTGCCTGGAACCCCTCCATTCCTTGTTCACCATGTGCCACTAATCAATGCTAGATACCCTTCCCCCTCCCACCTTCACTGTGTACCACACATCAATGCCAGGAACCCTTCCCCTTCCACCTTCACCACGTGCCACTCATTATTGCCAGGTACCCTTCCCCCTCCCACCTTCACCATGTACCACTCATCAGTGCCAGGTACCCTTCCTCCTCCCACCTTCACCACGTGCCACTCATCATTGCCAGGTACCCCTTCCCCTCCCACCTTCACTACATGCCACTCTTCATTGCCAGGTACCCCTCCTCTTCCCAACTTCACTGTATGCCACTCATCAGTTCAAGGTACCATTCCCTCTCCCACTTTCACCATGTGCCACTCATCAATGCCAGGTACCTCTCCCCTCCCACCTTCACCATGTACCACCTATTGTCAAGTACCCTTCCCCCTCACACCTTTACCATGTGCCACTCATCAATGCCAGGTACTGCTCTCACGTTCACCTTGTACTACTCATCATTGTCATATACCCCTCCCCCTCCCACTTTCACTATGTGCCTCCCTTCATTGTCAGGTAGCCTTCCCCCTGCCACTATCACCATGTACCACTCATCATTGCCAAATACTCCTCCCCCTCCCACCTTCACCGTGTGCCACTCATCCTTGCCAGGTTCCCCTCCCCCTCCCACCATCACTGTGTCTCACTCATCATTGCTAGGTACCCCTCCCCCTCCCACCTTCACCATGTGTCACTTATCAATGCCAGGTACCCCCCATCTCACCTTCACCGTGTGCCACTTATCAATGCCAGGTACCCCTCCCCTCCCACCATCACCATGTGCTACTAATCAGAGTCAGGTACCCTTTCCCCTCCCACCTTTACCATGTGCAACTCATCATTGCCAGGTACCCCTCCCCCTTCCACCTTCACCATGTGCCACTCATTATTACTAGGTACCCTTCCCCCTCCCACCTTCACCTTCCACCACTCATCAATGCCACGTACCCTTCCCTCTCTCACCTTCACCATGTGCCATGTGCCACCCATTATGCCAGGTTCCCTTCACCTCATGCCACTCATCATTGCCAGGAACCCTTCCCCCTCCCACCTTCACCGTGTGCCACTCATCAATGCCAGGTACCCCTCCCATCTTCACAGTGTGCCACTCATCAATGCAGGAACCCTTCCCCCCTCCCACCATCACCGTGTACAACTCATCATTGCCAGGTACCCCTCCCACCATCTCCCATTAATGCCAGGTACCCTTCCCCCTTCCACATCCACCACGTGCTGCTCATCTAAGCTAGGTACCCTTCCGCCTTCACTGTCTGCCACTTATCAATGCTATGTACCCTTTCCCCCTCCCACCATCTTCTGTGCCACTGATCAATGGCAGGTACCCTTCCCCCTCCCACCTTCACCGTGTGCCACTCATCAATGCAGGTACCCTTCCCCCTCCCACCATCACCATGTACCACTCATCACTGCCAGGTACCCATCCCCTTCCACTTTCACCATATGCCACTCATCACTGCAGGTACCCTTCCCCCTCCCACCATCACCATGTACCACTCATCACTGCCAGGTACCCATCCCCTTCCACTTTCACCATATGCCACTCATCACTGCCAGGTACCCTTCCCCGTCCAACCATTACCGTGTGCCACTGATGAATGTGAGGTACCTCTCCCCCTCTCATTCTCACTGTGTGCCACTCATCAATGCCAGGTTCCCGTCCCCCTCCCACCATCACCGTGTGCAACTCATCATTGCCTGGTACCCCTCCCTCTTTCACTTTCACCATTTGTCACTCATCAATGCCAGGTACCCTTCCCCCTCCCACCTTCACCATGTACCAATCAATGCCAAGTACCCTTCCCCCTCCCACCTTCACCATGTACCAATCAATGCCAAGTACCCTTCCCCCTCCCACCTTCACCGTGTACCAATCAATGCCAAGTACCCTTCCCCCTCCCACCTTCACCGTGTAGCACTCATCAATGCCAGGTACCCCTCCTCCCCCTAACTTCACATGTACCACTCATTAATGCCAGTTACCCCTCCCCCTCCCACCATCACCATGTGCCACTCATCAATGCCAGGTAACCCTCTGCCTCCCACCTTCATCACATGCCACTCATCATTGCCAGGTACCCTTCCCCCTCCCACCTTCACCGTGTACCAATCATCAATGCAAGGTACCCCTCCCTCTCCCACCATCACCATGTGTCAGCCCCCCCCCCCTTCCTCATTCCCTCCCACCTTCACTGTGTACTATTCATCAATGCCAGGTATCCTTCCCCCTCCCACCTATACCGTGTGCCGCTCATTAATGCCAGGTATCCCTCCCCCTCCTACCTTCACCATGTGCAACTCATCATTGCCAGGTACCCCTCCCCCTCCAACCATTACTGTGTACCACTCATCAATGCCAGGTACCCCTCCCCTCCTACCTTCACCATGTGCCACTCATCAATGCCAGTCACCCCTCCCCCTCCCACCTTCACCATGTGCCACACATCAATGCCAGGTACCCCTCTCCATCTAATCATCATTGTGTACTACTCATCAATGCCAGGTACCCCTCTCCATCTAATCATCATTGTGTACTACTCATCAATGCCAGGTACCCCTCCCCATCTAACCATCACAGTGTGCCACTCATCAATGCCAGGTACCCCTCCCACCATCACTGTGTGCCGCTTATCAATGCCTGGTACCCCTCCCCTCCCACCTTCAGCGTATACCACTCTTTAGTGCCAGGTACCCCTCCCCCTCCCACCTTCACTGTATACCAATCTTCAATTCCAGGTACCCCTCCCCCCTTCACCATGTACCCATCATCAAGGCCAGGTACCCCTCCCCCTCCCACCTTCACCATGTCCCACTCATTAATGCCAGGTACCCCTCCCACCTTCACTGTGTACTTCTCATCAATGGAAGGTACCCCCCTCCCCCCCACCTTTACCGTGTACCACTCATCAATGGCAGGTACCCTTCCCCCTCCCACGTTAATCATGTGCCACAATTCATTGCCAGGTACTGCTCCCTCTACCACATTCACCATGTGCCAGGTCCCCCTCCCTTCCTCATTGCCTCCCAGATACCCCTCCCTTCTTTATTCCCTCCAGTGCCCCCCTCCCTTATTCATTGCCTCCCAGATACTCCTCCCTTCCTCATTCCGTCCGGTGTACCCCTACTTTCCTCATTCCCTCCCATATACCCCTCCTTTCCTCATTCACCATGTGGCAGGTCCCCTCCATTTCTCATTCCCTCCCAGTTACCCCTCCCTTCTTCATTCCCTCCCAGATACCCCTCCATTCCTTATTCACTATGTGCCAGGTCCCCCTTCCTTTCTCATTCCCTCCCAGATACCCCTCCCTTTCTCATTCCCTCCCAGATACCCCTCCCTTTCTCATTCCCTCCCAGATACCCCTCCCTTTCTCATTCCCTCCCATATACCCCTCCTTTCCTCATTCACCATGCGGCAGCTCCCCTCCATTTCTCATTCCCTCCCAGATACCCCTCCCTTCCTCATTCCCTCCCAGATACCCCTAACTTCCTCATTCCCTCCCAGATACCCCCATTTTTCATTCCCTCAAAGATACCCCTCCTTTCCTCATCCCCTCCCAGATACCCCCCCCCCCCCCCATTCTCATTCCTTCCCAGATACCGCTCCCTTCCTCATAACTTCCAAGATATCCCTTCTTTTCTCATTCTCTCCCAGATACCACTCCCTTCCTCATTCTTTTTCAGATACCCATTTCTTCCTCATTTCCTCCCAGATATCCCTCCCATCCTCATTCATCATGTGCCAGGTACCCCTCTCTTCCTCATTCCCTCCCAGATACCCCTCCTTTCCTCATTCACCATGTGCCTGGTACCCCTCCTTTCCTTATTCCCTCCCAGATACCCCTCCCTTCCTCATTCACCATGTGCCAGGTACCCCTCCCTTCCTCATTCCCTCCCAGATACCCCTCCTTTCCTCATTCACCATGTGCCAGGTCCCCCTCCCTTCCTCATTCCCTCCCAGGTACCCCTCCTTTCCTCATTCCCTCCCATGTACCCCTACTTTCCTCATTCCCTCCCTTCCTCATTCCCTCCCAGATACTCCTCCATTCCCCATTCAGCATGAGGCAGGTCCCCTCCATTTCTCATTCCCTCCCAGTTACCCCTCCCTTCTTCATTCCATCCCAGATACCCCTCCATTCCTCATTCACTATGTGCCAGGTCCCCCTTCCTTTCTCATTCCCTCCCAGATACCCCTCCCTTCCTCATTCCCTCCCAGATCCCCCTACCTTCCTCATTCCCTCACAGATACCCCTCCCTTTATCATTCACCATGTGTCAGGTACCCCTTCTTTCCTCATTCCCTCCCAGATATCCCTCCTTTCCTCATTCCCTCCCAGGTCCCCCTATCTTCCTCATTCACCATGTGCCAGATACCCATCCCTTCCTCATTCCCTCCCAGATACGCCTACCTTCCTCATTCTCTCCCAGGTCCCCCTCCCTTCCTCATTCCCTCCCAGATACCGCTCCTTTCCTCATTCACCATGTGCCAGGTCCCCCTCCCTTCCTCATTCCCTCCCAGGTACCCCCCCCCCCCCTTCCTCATTCCCTCCCAGGTTCCCCTCCCTTCCTCATTCCCTCCCAGGTTCCCCTCCCTTCCTCATTCCCTCCCAGATACCCCTCCTTTCCTCATTCATCATGTGCCAGGTCCCCCTCATTCCCTCCCAGGTACCCCTCCAGATACCCCTCCTTTCCTCATTGTTTATGTGCCAGGTCCCCTCCATTGCTCATTCCCTCCTAGCTACCCCTCTTCTTCATTTCCTCCCAGATACCCCTCGCTTCCTCATTCACTATGTGCCAGCTCCCCCTTCCTTTCTCATTCCCTCCTAGGTACCCCTCCTTTCCTCATTCCCTCCCGTGTAGCCCTCCTTTCCTCATTCCCTCCCAGATACCCCTCTTTTCCCCATTCAGCATGTGGCAGGTCCCCTCCGTTTCTCATTCCTTCCCAGTTACCACTCTTTTCCTCATTCCCTTCCAGATACCCCTACCTTCCTCATTCCCTCCCAGATACCCCCCTTTCTCATTCCCTCCCAGAAACCCCTCTTTTCCTCATTCCTTCCCAGATACCCCTCCCTTCCTCATTCACCATGTGCTAGGTACCCCTCCCTTTCTCATTCCCTCCCAGATACCCCTCCTTTCCTCATTCCCTCCCAGATGCCGCTCCTTTCCTCATTCCCTCCTAGATACCCCTGCCTTCCTCATTTACCATGTGCCTGGTACCCCTATCTTCCTCATTCCCTCCCAGATACCCATGCTTTCCTCATTCTCCCCCAGATACCCCTCCTTTCTTCATTCTCTTCCAAATACATCTCCCTTCCTCATTCTCTCCCAGATACCCCTCCCTTTCTCATCACCATGTGCCAAGTACCCCTCCCTTTCTAATTTCCTCCAAAATACCCCTCCCTTCCTCATTCCCTCCCAGCTTCCCCTCCCTTCCTCATTCCCTCCCAGGTCCCCTCACTCCCTCATTCCCCATGTGCAAGGTACCCCCCTTCCTTATTTCCTCCCAGATATCCCTCCCTTCCTCATTCCCTCCCAGCCCCCCCCCCCCTTCCTCATTTACCATGTGCAAGGTACCCCTCCCTTCCTTTTTTTCCTCCCAGATACCCCATTTCTTCCTCATTTCCTCCCAGGTCACCCACTTCCTCATTCTCTCCCAGGTCCCCCTCCATTCTTCATTCATCATGTCCTAAGTACCCCTCCCTTTCTCATTCCCGCCCAAGTATCCCTTCTCCTCTTTCTCTCCCAGGTCCCCCTCCCTTCCTCATTCCCTCCCAAGTACCCCTCCAGATACCCCTCCTTTCCTCATTACCTCCCAGATACCCCTCTCTTCCTCATTCCCTCTCATGTACCCCTCCTCTGCTCATTCCCTCCCAGATACCCCTCCATTCCTCATTCTTCATGTGCCAGGTCCCTTCCATTTCTCATTTCCTCCCAGCTACCCCTCTTCTTCATTCCCTTCCAGACACCCCTCCCTTCCTCATTCCCTCCCAGATGCCCCTTCTTTTCTCATTCTCTCCCAGATACCCCCTTCCTCTTTCCCTTCCAGATACCCCTCCCTTCCTCATTCCCTTCCAGATATCCCTCCTTTCCTCATTCCCGCCCAGATACCCCTCCTTTCCTCATTCCCTCCCAGGTCCCCCTACCTTCCTCATTCACCATGTGCCAGACACCCCTCCCTTGCTCATTCCCTCCCAGATATGCCTACCTTCCTCATTCTCTCCCAGGTCCCCCTCCCTTCATCATTCCCTCCCAGATACCGCTCTTTTCCTAATTCACCATGTGCCAGGTCCCCCTCCCTTCCTCATTCCCTCCCAGGTACCCCCCCCCCATTCCTCATTCTCTCCAAGGTTCCCCCCTTCCTCATTTCCTCCCAGGTTCCCCTCCTTTCCTCATTCACCATAAGCCAGGTCCCCCTCCCTTCCTCATTCCCTCCCAGGTACCCCTCCAGATACCCCTCCTTTCCTCATTACCTCCCAGATACCCCTCCCTTCCTCATTCCCTCCCGTGTACCCCTTCTTTCCTCATTCCCTCCCAGATACCCCTCCTTTCCTCATTCTTTATGTGCCAGGTCCCAGATACCCCTCCCTTCCTCATTCCCTCCCGTGTACCCCTTCTTTCCTCATTCCCTCCCAGATACCCCTTCTTTCCTCATTCTTTATGTGCCAGGTCCCCTCCATTCATCATTCCCTCTCAGCTACCCCTCTTCTTCATTCCCTCCCAGATACCCCTCCCTTCCTGATTCACTATGTGCCAGGTCCCCCTTCCTTTCTCATTCCCTCCCAGATACCCCTCTATTTCTCATACCCTCCCTGTTACCCCTCTTCTTTATTCCTTCCCAGACACCCCTTCTTTTCTCATTCTCTCCCAGATACCCCCCTTCCTCATTCCCTTCCAGATACCCCTCCCTTCCTTATTCACCATGTGCCAGGGAACCTTCCACCCACCAGGTACCAACACATGAAACCGACCAATAAACTCTGATTGGTCACCGGATTTCTCGCTATTCTGTTGCAAAAGGAATCCGCATCCTCTCTTCCAGGCCTGAATCTGATTGGTGGCTGGGAGGAACATCTGATACTTTGATCCATTGGTTTTCTGTGAGAGATGGGGCGGTGCCTGCAGGGGGCGTGTCTGGTAAGTCCTATCCTGCATTGGTCGGGATTCACGGATAACAGACTGATGAAGTTCCCGGGACCCCGATATCAGGATCCCCCAAGTTTTCTGGAAGGGGTTTAGTTTTGAATAGAGTGGGGGAGGGTTTAGGATTTGTTATTACTTTCTGTTTAGTGTCACCCTAAGAGGAAGTGAAAGAATTTTCTACCGTGTGGACACAGACCACGGGAACAGTCAACTTATGGAACATTCACCCCCCCCCCTCCCCCAGCCACCAATCCTTGTCTCCTCCCCCTTACATACTGCCAACTTAAAGTCAAAGCTACTTTATTGTCAATTCTTCCACATGTACAATACATACCGAGAATCGAAATGACATTACTCTTAGACCCCCCCCCCCCCCCGGGGCATACAGATAACACCAACAATACCGCCTAAAATTCTAAAAACACCAAAAAATAAATAAAAATAAGGTTAAATAAAAACAGTGCAATGCACATGGCAAATAAAGTGCAGATGAATGACGTTCCATGATGAAGAGGTCCAGCAGGCTCCGCGGGGGAAGGACCACCGATGTGTTCAGATTAATGATGTAACATTTCTGAATCTGCAGATCCAGGTACGCCGTCAGGAGCTGAACCGGAAATCTAAATTCATAGATATTTATCACATTCCGGGGGGAGGCGAAGTCCAATGTGCGCCCCCCCCCCCCTTACGCTGCAGCCCCGGTGTAACGTTAGAAAAGCATACCCCATTAGAATTCATACCCACGTCACTTCCTGTCAGTAACAGCTGAGCAGCGTAGCAGTGCGCATGCTCACAACTCCGGATACGTCATTGAGCAGCTGAGGAGCTGAGTAGTGCACATGCACGGAGGGTATGGATTTTTAATGGTAGTGTGTGTAACGGTACACCGCCTCAGCTGTTGCGGCGGTTACATTAAAACAGCTTGTCAGCAATATGAGTCATCTCCGCTCCTACCCCTGTCACTTCCCTGATCTCATCTCCGCTCCTACCCCTGTCACTTCCCTGATCTGGGCTAGTAAATCCACCGCTTTCATATTTAGTAGCCGAGATGAGGGAAGTGACAGGGGTAGGAGCGGAGATGAGGGAAGTGACAGGGGTAGGAGCGGAGATGAGATCAGGGAAGTGACAGGGGTAGGAGCGGAGATGAGATCAGGGAAGTGACAGGGATAGGAGCGGAGATGAGATCAGGGAAGTGACAGGGGTAGGAGCGGAGATGAGAACAGGGAAGTGACAGGGATAGGAGCGGAGATGAGATCAGGGAAGTGACAGGGATAGGAGCGGAGATGAGATCAGGGAAGTGACAGGCGTAGGAGCGGAGATGAGATCAGGGAAGTTACAGGGGTAGGAGCGGAGATGAGATCAGGGAAGTGACAGGGGTAGGAGCGGAGATGAGATCAGGGAAGTGACAGGGATAGGAGCGGAGATGAGATCAGGGAAGTGACAGGCGTAGGAGCGGAGATGAGATCAGGGAAGTGACAGGGATAGGAGCAGAGATGAGATCAGGGAAGTGACAGGGGTAGGAGCGGAGATGACATCAGGGAAGTGACCGGGGTAGGAGCGGAGATGAGATCAGGGAAGTGACAGGGATAGGAGTGGAGATGAGATCAGGGAAGTGACAGGGGTAGGAGCGGAGATGAGATCAGGGAAGTGACAGGGGTAGGAGCGGAGATGAGATCAGGGAAGTGACAGGGATAGGAGCGGAGATGAGATCAGGGAAGTGACAGGGGTAGGAGCGGAGATGAGATCAGGGAAGTGACAGGGGTAGGAGCGGAGATGAGATCAGGGAAGTGACAGGGATAGGAGCGGAGATGAGATCAGGGAAGTGACAGGGGTAGGAGTGGAGATGAGATGAGGGAAGTGACAGGGGTAGGAGCGGAGATGAGATCAGGGAAGTGACAGGGGTAGGAGCGGAGATGAGATCAGGGAAGTGACAGGGATAGGAGCGGAGATGAGATCAGGGAAGTGACAGGGGTAGGAGCGGAGATGAGATCAGGGAAGTGACAGGGATAGGAGCGGAGATGAGATCAGGGAAGTGACAGGGATAGGAGCGGAGATGAGATCAGGGAAGTGACAGGCGTAGAAGCGGAGATGAGATCAGGGAAGTTACAGGGGTAGTAGCGGAGATGAGATCAGGGAAGTGACAGGGGTAGGAGCGGAGATGAGGGAAGTGACAGGGGTAGGAGCGGAGATGAGATGAGGGAAGTGACAGGGGTAGGAGCGGAGATGAGATGAGGGAAGTGACAGGGGTAGGAGCGGAGATGAGATCAGGGAAGTGACAGGGATAGGAGCGGAGATGAGATCAGGGAAGTGACAGGGGTAGGAGCGGATATGAGATCAGGGAAGTGACAGGGGTAGGAGCGGAGATGAGATCAGGGAAGTGACAGGGGTAGGAGCGGAGATGAGATCAGGGAAGTGACAGGGGTAGGAGCGGAGATGAGATCAGGGAAGTGACAGGGGTAGGAGCGGAGATGAGATCAGGGAAGTGACAGGGGTAGGAGCGGAGATGAGGTCAGGGAAGTGACAGGGGTAGGAGCGGAGATGAGGTCAGGGAAGTGACAGGGGTAGGAGCGGAGATGAGGTCAGGGAAGTGACAGGGGTAGGAGCGGAGATGAGGTCAGGGAAGTGACAGGGACGTAGTGCTGACGTCGGTGCACAGGAAGTGACGAGGGTATAAATTTTTCACGGAACACTGGGCTCCGAATAACGATTTGTTGCTTTCATTTCTCCTGTGATTATATTGTTACTTTTTTTGCTGGGGAAGGTCAGGGAGGCGTGGCTAATCTGATATATTGCAGTTTTGTTGTTTTACCTCTTTATGATCTCTGATTGTTCCATTCTCCCCTTCCTGTATAAATCGCTCGCCTGATACTTTCTAATCAGATGGATTTCCTGTCCGATTATGAGGAGCTGATGTAAGCGTCAAACACCGACTGCTGCAACCTCTGCAATATGTACAGTCAGGTCCATAAATATTGGGACATCAACACAATTCTAATCTTTTTGGCTCCATACACCCCCCTCTATATACACCCCCTCCCCCCTCTATACACCACCACAATGGATTTGGAATGAAACAAACAAGATGTGCTTTACCTGCAGACTTCCAGCTTTAATTTGAGGGAATTTACATCCAAATCAGGTGAACGGTGTAGGAATTACAACAGTTTGTATATGTGCCTCCCACTTTTTAAGGGACCAAAAGTAATGGGACAGATTAACAATCATAAATCAAACTTTCACTTTTTAATACTTGGTTGCAAATCCTTTGCAGTGAATTACAGCCTGAAGTGTGGAACGCATAGACATCACCAGACGCTGGGTTTCATCCCTGGTGATGCTCTGCCAGGCCTCTACTGCAACTGTCTTCAGTTCCTGCTTGTTCTTGGGGCATTTTCCCTTCAGTTTTGTCTTCAGCAAGTGAAATGCATGCTCAATCCGATTCAGGTCAGGTGATTGACTTGGCCATTGCATAACATTCCACTTCTTTCCCTTAAAAAACTCTTTGGTTGCTTTCGCAGTATGCTTCGGGTCATTGTCCATCTGCACTGTGAAGCGCCGTCCAATGAGTTCTGAAGCATTTGGCTGAATATTAGCAGATAATATTCCCGAAACACTTCAGAATTCATCCTGCTGCTTCTGTCAGCAGTCACATCATCAATAAATACAAGAGAACCAGTTCCATTGGCAGCCATACATGCCCACGCCATGACACTACCACCACCATGCTTCACTGATGAGGTGGTATGCTTTGGATCATGAGCAGTTCCTTTCCTTCTCCATACTCTTCTCTTCCCATCACTCTGCTACAAGTTGATCTTGGTCTCCTCTGTCCATAGGATGTTCCAGAACCGTGAAGGCTTTTTTAGATGTTGTTTGGCAAACTCTAATCTGGCCTTCCTGTTTTTGAGGCTCACCAATGGTTTACATCTTGTGGTGAACCCTCTGTATTCACTCTGGTGAAGTCTTCTCTTGATTGTTGACTTTGACACACATACACCTACCTCCTGGAGAGTGTTCCTGATCTGACACACATACACCTACCTCCTGGAGAATGTTCTTGATCTGACACACATACACCTACCTCCTGGAGAGTGATCTTGATCTGACACACATACACCTACCTCCTGGAGAGTGTTCCTGATCTGACACACATACACCTACCTCCTGGAGAGTGTTCTTCATCTGACACACATACACCTACCTCCTGGAGAGGGTTCTTGATCTGACACACATACACCTACCTCCTGGAGAATGTTCTTGATCTGACACACATACACCTACCTCCTGGAGAGTGTTCCTGATCTGACACACATACACCTACCTCCTGGAGAATGTTCTTGATCTGACACACATACACCTACCTCCTGGAGAGTGTTCCTGATCTGACACACATACACCTACCTCCTGGAGAGTGTTCCTGATCTGACACACATACACCTACCTCCTGGAGAGTGTTCCTGATCTGACACTCATACACCTACCTCCTGGAGAGTGTTCCTGATCTGGCACACATACACCTACCTCCTGGAGAGTGTTCCTGATCTGACACACATACACCTACCTCCTGGAGAGTGTTCCTGTTCTGACACACATACACCTACCTCCTGGAGAGTGTTCTTGATCTGACACACATACACCTACCTCCTGGAGAGTGTTCCTGATCTGACACACATACACCTACCTCCTGGAGAGTGTTCCTGTTCTGACACACATACACCTACCTCCTGGAGAGTGTTCTTGATCTGACACACATACACCTCCCTCCTGGAGAGTGTTCCTGATCTGACACACATACACCTACCTCCTGGAGAGTGTTCCTGATCTGACACACATACACCTACCTCCTGGAGAGTGTTCTTGATCTGACACACATACACCTACCTCCTGTAGAGTGTTCCTGATCTGACACACATACACCTCCCTCCTGGAGAGTGTTCCATGATCTGACACACATACACCTACCTCCTGGAGAGTGTTCCTGATCTGACACACATACACCTACCTCCTGGAGAGTGTTCCTGATCTGACACACATACACCTACCTCCTGGAGAGTGTTCTTGATCTGACACACATACACCTACCTCCTGGAGAGTGTTCCTGATCTGACACACATACACCTACCTCCTGGAGAGTGTTCTTGATCTGACACACATACACCTACCTCCTGGAGAGTGTTCCTGATCTGACACACATACACACCTACCTCCTGGAGAGTGTTCCTGATCTGACACACATACACCTACCTCCTGGAGAGTGTTCTTCATCTGACACACATACACCTACCTCCTAGAGAGTGTTCTTAATCTGACACACATACACCTACCTCCTGGAGAGTGTTCCTGATCTGACACACATACACCTACCTCCTGGAGAGTGTTCTTGATCTGACACACATACACCTACCTCCTGGAGAGTGTTCTTAATCTGACACACATACACCTACCTCCTGGGGAGTGTTCCTGATCTGACACACATACACCTACCTCCTGGGGAGTGTTCCTGATCTGACACACATACACCTACCTCCTGGAGAGTGTTCTTGATCTGACACACATATACCTACCTCCTGGAGAGTGTTCCTGATCTGACACACATACACCTACCTCCTGGAGAGTGTTCCTGATCTGACACACATACACCTACCTCCTGGAGAGTGATCTTGATCTGACACACATACACCTACCTCCTGGAGAGTGTTCTTAATCTGACACACATACACCTACCTCCTGGGGAGTGTTCCTGATCTGACACACATACACCTACCTCCTGGGGAGTGTTCCTGATCTGACACACATACACCTACCTCCTGGAGAGTGTTCTTGATCTGACACACATATACCTACCTCCTGGAGAGTGTTCCTGATCTGACACACATACACCTACCTCCTGGAGAGTGTTCCTGATCTGACACACATACACCTACCTCCTGGAGAGTGATCTTGATCTGACACACATACACCTACCTCCTGGGGAGTGTTCCTGATCTGACACACATACACCTACCTCCTGGGGAGTGTTCCTGATCTGACACACATACACCTACCTCCTGGAGAGTGTTCTTGATCTGACACACATATACCTACCTCCTGGAGAGTGTTCCTGATCTGACACACATACACCTACCTCCTGGAGAGTGTTCCTGATCTGACACACACACACCTACCTCCTGGAGAGTGATCTTGATCCGGCCAAATGTTGTGAAGGGTGTTTTCTTCTCCAGGGAAAGAATTCTTCGGTCATCCACCACAGTTGTTTCCGTGGTCTTCCGGGTCTTTTGGTGTTGCTGAGCTCACCAGCGCGTTCTCTCTTTTTAAGGATGTTCCAAGCAGTTGATTTGGCCACACCTAATTGTTTTTGCTATCTCTCTGATGGGTTTGTTTTGTTTTTTCAGCCTAATGATGGCTTCACTGATAGTGACAGCTCTTTGGATCTCATATTGAGAGTTGACAGCAACAGATTCCAAATGCAAATAGCACACTTGAAATGAACTCTGGACCTTTTATCTGCTCCTTGTAAATGGGATAATGAGGGAATAACACACACCTGGCCATGGAACAGCTGACCAGCCAATTGTCCCATCACTTTTGGTCCCTTAAAAAGTGGGAGGCACATATACAAACTGTTGTAATTCCTACACCTTTCACCTGATTTGGATGTAAATTCCCTCAAATTAAAGCTGAAAGTCTGCAGGTAAAGCACATCTTGTTTGTTTCATTTCAAATCCATTGTGGTGGTGTATAGAGCCAAAAAGATTAGAATTGTGTCCATGTCCCAATATTTATGGACCTGACTGTGTATATATAAAACCTCTACACACCCCCTATATCCCCCCCTATAATATACACACATACACCCCCTCTATATACTGTATAGTATAAACTTTAACCCTTCCCTTCTCTACTCTGCCACCGACCACCTCTATGACAATATTGCACCCCTGTCCTGCACCAACCTGGCCACTTCTGTCTACAACGCTTCACTTTCAGCCTCCCTGAACACACTGCCCCCCCCCCCCCCCCCCCCTACACATCAAATCAGACCCCGACCCCTTCAACCTTGGCAAACAGATAACACTAGAAGTCTGAGAAAGCCTAGGCATGCTCAGGAGTGCCTATGGCGTAAGACTCGGTCTCAGAAAGATTTCAACCAATATAAATCTGCCCTCCAAATATTCAATTTCAGTCTCCACACTGCCAAGCAGACCGATCTTATCACTCTCATTAACAGCTTATCATCCCATCCCCCGCAACTCTTATCTACCTTCAACTCTCTACTTTATCCTCCACTTCCTCCCCCCACCGACTCACTCACTGCCCAGGAGATCACCAATCACTTCAAACAGAAGATTGATACAATTTGTGAGGAGATCATTGCTGTTCAGATACCTTCCATGCCTCATGCCTCATGCCCACAGGTGAGATCATTACTTCCCTCATTCATCCCCACTAATATAGACGAGGTTTCTAAACTCTTTGCTAACCACCTGCCCTCTGGATCCCGTTCCCTCCCAAATGCTACGTTCCCCTTCTGGCTCTATTCTACGCCAGTGGCGGTTGGTGCTCAAAATTTTTGGGGGGGCGCAAAAAGAAAAATGTAATAGGTATTGCTTCGCGTCAAAAAACGCAGTAAAAAAATTGCGTGACTTTGAAGTCATGGTACAGGCATGGCACAGGTGATGGTACAGGAGATGGTATATGCCCCCTTCAATGCAGAGACCAGCGTGCGTGCCCCCTTTAATGCAATAAACACTGTGCTGTGCCCCCTTCAATGCAATAAACAATGTGCTGTGCCCCTTCAATGCAATAAACACTGTGCTGTGCCCCCTTCAATGCAATAAACAATGTGCTGTGCCCCCTTCAATGCAATGAGCACTGTGCTGTGCCCCCTTCAATGCAATGAGCACTGTGCTGTGCCCCCTTCAATGCAATGAGCACTGTGCTATGCCCCCTTCCATGCAATGAGCACTGTGCTGTGCCCCCTTCAATGCAATAAACACTGTGCTGTGCCCCCTTCAATGCAATAAACACTGTGCTGTGCCCCCTTCAATGCAATGAGCACTGTGCTGTGCCCCCTTCAATGCAATAAACACTGCGCTGAGCCCCCTTCAATGCAATAAACACTGTGCTGTGCCCCCTTCAATGCAATGAGCACTGTGCTATGCCCCCTTCCATGCAATGAGCACTGTGCTGTGCCCCCTTCAATGCAATGAACAATGTGCTGTGCCCCCTTCAATGCAATAAACACTGTGCTGTGCCCCCTTCAATGCAATAAACACTGTGCTGTGCCCCCTTCAATGCAATGAGCACTGTGCTGTGCCCCCTTCAATGCAATAAACACTGTGCTGTGCCCCCTTCAATGCAATAAACACTGTGCTGTGCCCCCTTCAATGCAATGAGCACTGTGCTATGCCCCCTTCCATGCAATGAGCACTGTGCTGTGCCCCCTTCAATGCAATGAACACTGTGCTGTGCCCCTTCAATGCAATAAACACTGTGCTGTGCCCCCTTCAATGCAATAAACAATGTGCTGTGCCCCCTTCAATGCAATGAGCACTGTGCTGTGCCCCCTTCAATGCAATGAGCACTGTGCTGTGCCCCCTTCAATGCAATGAGCACTGTGCTATGCCCCCTTCCATGCAATGAGCACTGTGCTGTGCCCCCTTCAATGCAATAAACACTGTGCTGTGCCCCCTTCAATGCAATGAGCACTGTGCTGTGCCCCCTTCAATGCAATAAACACTGCGCTGAGCCCCCTTCAATGCAATAAACACTGTGCTGTGCCCCCTTCAATGCAATGAGCACTGTGCTATGCCCCCTTCCATGCAATGAGCACTGTGCTGTGCCCCCTTCAATGCAATGAACAATGTGCTGTGCCCCCTTCAATGCAATAAACACTGTGCTGTGCCCCCTTCAATGCAATAAACACTGTGCTGTGCCCCCTTCAATGCAATGAGCACTGTGCTGTGCCCCCTTCAATGCAATAAACACTGTGCTGTGCCCCCTTCAATGCAATAAACACTGTGCTGTGCCCCCTTCAATGCAATGAGCACTGTGCTGTGCCCCCTTCAATGCAATAAACACTGTGCTGTGCCCCCTTCAATGCAATAAACACTGTGCTGTGCCCCCTTCAATGCAATGAACACTGTGCTGTGCCCCCTTCCATGCAATGAGCACTGTGCTGTGCCCCCTTCAATGCAATGAACAATGTGCTGTGCCCCCTTCAATGCAATAAACACTGTGCTGTGCCCCCTTCAATGCAATAAACACTGTGCTGTGCCCCCTTCAATGCAATAAACACTGTGCTGTGCCCCCTTTCAATGCAGAGACCAGCGTGCGTGCCCCCTTCAATGCAATAAACACTGTGCTGTGCCCCCTTCAATGCAATAAACACTGTGCTGTGCCCCCTTCAATGCAATGAACACTGTGCTGTGCCCCCTTCAATGCAATGAGCACTGTGCTGTGCCCCCTTCAATGCAATGAACACTGTGCTGTGACCCCTTCAATGCAATGAACACTGTGCTGTGCCCCCTTCAATGCAATGAACACTGTGCTGTGCCCCCTTCAATGCAATAAACACTGTGCTGTGCCCCCTTCAATGCAATAAACACTGTGCTGTGCCCCCTTCAATGCAATAAACACTGTGCTGTGCCCCCACAATGCAGAGTTCAGCATGCATGCCCCCTTCAATGCAGAGCACCACAGCATTGTACCCCAATGATTGCAGAGTGCCACAGAATTGTACCCCAATGATTGCAGAGCGCCACAGCATTGTACCCCAATGATTGCAGAGTGCCACAGCATTGTCCCCCAATGATTGCAGAGTGCCCACAGCATTGTACCCCAATGATTGCAGAGTGCCACAGAATTGTACCCCAATGATTGCAGAGCGCCACAGCATTGTCCCCAATGATTGCAGAGTGCCACAGCATTGTACCCCAATGATTGCAGAGTGCCACAGCATTGTCCCCCAATGATTGCAGAGTGCCCACAGCATTGTACCCCAATGATTGCAGAGTGCCACAGAATTGTACCCCAATGATTGCAGAGCGCCACAGCATTGTCCCCAATGATTGCAGAGTGCCCACAGCATTGTACCCCAATCACTGCAGAGCGCCACAGCATTGTCCCCCAATGATTGCAGAGTGCCACAGCATTGTCCCCCAATGATTGCAGAGTGCCACAGAATTGTACCCCAATGATTGCAGAGTGCCACAGCATTGTACCCCAATAAATGCAGAGTGCCACAGCATTGTACCCCAATAAATGCAGAGTGCCCACAGCATTGTACCCCAATAAATGCAGAGTGCCCACAGCATTGTACCCCAATAAATGCAGAGTGCCCACAGCATTGTACCCCAATAAATGCAGAGTGCCACAGCATTGTACCCCAATAAATGCAGAGTGCCCACAGCATTGTACCCCAATAAATGCAGAGTGCCCACAGCATTGTCCCCCAATCAATGCAGAGACCAGCGTGCGTGCTCCCTTCAATTTAAAGCACTTACCTGGCGGCGGCGGCGGGTTCTTCCCTCCTCGATCCAGTTCGTCCTCTCTGCGGCGGCGGCTTCTCCCTCGTCCTCCGAGCGGCGGTGACGGTGAGTGACTGACTCACGCACCGGCACCGCCCCCATTGTGACGTCAGGGATCGGATGTCCAGGCTGGAGACTGGACCAATCACAGCCAGGATATCAGAAAGTGGGGGTGTCCAATCGCAAAGGCTTGCGCCCGGGTTAAGTCCCCAGAAGGCAGCCAATCGTGCCTCTTCTGGGACGTAAACCCCACCCCCCCCCCCCCCCCCCCTAGCCACCAGTTCCATCACAGAGGCCGGCGAACCCAATTTTTTTTTTTTTACAACTTTATTTGTTCACTTTGTAATTTTTTTTTTCTTTTTTTTAGGGGTAGGGGGGCGGCGCCCTGGCGCCCCCTATGCACGGGCCGCCACTGTTCTACGCTCTCTAACCCACATCTTCAATCTCTCCCTCTCTTCTGGCATCTTCCCCCAACTCTCTAAAACATGCACTAGTCACCCCCCATAAAAAGCCCTCACTGGACCCAACCGATCTGACCAACCTACGCCCTATTTCCCTGCTCCCCTTTTCATCCAAACTCCTCGAACGTCTGGTCTACAACCGACTGTGCGACCACCTTGCCGAGAATAGCCTCCTTGATCCTCTTCAGTCTGGATTTCGGCCTCAACACTCCACAGAAACTTCTCTCCTAAAGCTGACAAACGATCTGCTAACGGCCAAAACCAATGGACACCATTCTGTACTCCTCCTCCTGGACCTTTCTGCTGCCTTTGATATGGTTGACCATCCCCTCCTCCTCAAAAAACTCCTCGCCTTTGGTCCCCGTGACTTCACTCTTCACTGGTTATCTTCCTACTTATCCAACCGCACCTTCAGCGTTACTTACAATTCCACTTCCTCCTCTCCTCTTCCCTTCTCTGTTGGGGTCCCCCAAGGCTCTGTTCTTGGACCCCTCCTATTTTCAATCTACACCTCCTCTCTGGGTCAGCTGATCGCCTCCCACGGCTTCCAATACCATCTCTACGCTGACGATACCCAAATCTCCCTATCCACTCCTCCGCTCTCTCCCTCAGTCTCCTCACGTATCACTAATTTACTATCAGATATATCGGTCTGGATGTCTCACCACTTCCTCAAACTCAATCCATCCAAAACCGAGCTTATAATCTTTCCTCCACCACGTGCCCCTTCCCCCGATCTCTCTGTCAATATCGATGGCACAAATATTAGCCCTTCCCCGTATGCCAAGGTCCTAGGTGTTGTCCTGGACTCTGAACTCTCCTTCACCCCACATCCAATCGCTGTCCAAATCTTACCGCCTCAACCTCCGCAACATCTCCAAAATACGCCCCTTTCTAACCAAAGACACAACAAAACTCCTAATTCACTCCCTGGTCATCTCTCGCCTCGACTACTGCAACTCCCTTCTCATTGGTTTACCTCTACATAGGCTCCTCCCGCCTTCAATTCATCACGAATTCTGCTGACAGACTCATCCACCTTACCGATCGCTCAGTTTCCGCCGCTCCTCTCTGCCAATCCCTCCACTGGCTTCCGCTCACCCAACGAATAACAGTTCAAAACACTAACTTACAAAGCCATCCACAGCTTAGCCCCCAACTACATCACTAGCCTAGTTTTCCGAATACCAACCTAATCGTTCTCTTCGTTCTTCTCAAAGCCTCCTGCTCTCTAGCCCCCTCGTCACCTCCTCCCATGCTCGCCTCCAGGACTTTTCCAAAGCCTCTCCCATCCTATGGAACTCCTTACCCTTATCTGTCCGATTATCTCCTACTCTATTAGCTTTTAGAAGATCCCTGAAAGCCCTCCTCTTCAGAGAAGCCTATCCTACCAACCCCTAACTGTACTTCCATTTTCTCCATCAGCCCATCCCCCACAGTTATTTCCTTTTATTTCACTTTACCCCCCTCCCTTCTAGATTGTAAGCTCTAACGAGCAAGGCCGTCCAATTCCTCCTGTATTGAAACTGTATTGTCTTCCCTCATATTGTAAAGTGCTGCGCAAACTGTTGGTGCTATATAAATCCTTTATCATAATGCCCCTGAAAATGGGGGGGGGGGGGGGGCTGTGTATAGAAATGGATGCAGTTCCTAAAACTTGTACTTGAGATTTCCGTTCAAGCCCTTGAATTAAAGCTGAAAGTCCACACTTCAAATTCATTTAGATTGTTTCATCTTAATTTCATTCAGGCGGCATACAGGGCCGGAAATATGAAAATTGTGCCTGTGTCCAAATATACAGTATCTGACAAAAGTAAGTACACCCTTCACATTTCTGTAAATATTTTATTCTATCTTTTCATGTGACAACACTGAAGAAATGAGACTTTGCTACAATGTAAAGTAGTGAGTGTACAGCTTGTATAACAGTGTAAATTTACTGTCCCCTCAAAATAACTCAACACACAGCCATTAATGTCTAAACCGCTGGCAACAAAAGTCAGTACACCCCTAAGTGATAACACACAGCCATTAATGTCTAAACCGCAGATACTGTACTTTACATGGAGAGAGATACACATACTGTGCAGCAGTACTGCCATCTGGTGGGGAGTTTGGGGTACTGCACACATAGCATAATCCTCATTATATTTGTCAATCTGTAAATGGATAGAAGGTCACCTTCCATGTCAGGCTCTCTGGGGGGAGGAGGTTCTGGAAGAGACAGAGTTGAACTTGGAGGGGGGGGGGGGGGGCTCTGTTTTAGGGGAAATGTTGCAGTTAAGCAAGTTTGCTACAATTCAGAGAAAAATACTTTTCCTGGGAATCTGACTTTCTGTCCCAACGTTCCTATCTCTATTATTGTAGAAGCCCTGATGAAGGAGTCCCCCGACCTCTGAAACATGTCAGCTTTTAAACAACCATTTCTAGAGCATTTATGAGTCTGGTCAACCCCCCCCCCCCCCCCCCCCCGGGGCAGAACAAGGAGAAAACCTCTAAAGACCGATCCTTATCAGACAACTCCTCCATCGAGACAACCCGACAGTGTGTATATTATAGGGACATAAGAGTACATTTTTGTTTATTAAACATCTTACAAACATAATAAAAACATATTTACATATAAACAAAATAACTAAAAAATATATAAACAAAAATAGCTCACATCACCATAGAAACCGAAAATTGTTTTTTTTTGCCAGAAAAAAAATATAAAGAAAACTAAATATACCAACAAAGACACATTTTCATATTATTATCATGATTAAAGACAACAAATCCCTAACCTCAACCTAAGCACCCCCCAACCTCCACCTACACCCCCCAACCTCCCCCTAAACACCCCCTAGCCTTAACCTACACCCCCCTAGTCCCCATCTACACTCACCCCTAACCCCCACCTACACCCCCCAACCTCCCCCTAAACACCCCCCTAGCCTTAACCTACACCCCCCTAGTCCCCATCTACACACACCCCTAACCCCCACCTACACCTAAACACCCCCCTTAACTTCCACCTACACCCCCTTAAACACTCCCCTAACCTCCTCCTAAACACCCCCCTAATCTCCACCTACCAGTGGCGTAGCATGGGTTGTCATCACCCGGGGCAAGGCAAGTAATTTGCGCCCCCAAACCCACGAGATTTTAGCACTCGAGTCTCTTCCACTAGATTAGTTAAAGAAACCCTCACCCCCTAAGCACATGTATTGTTTGTTATGAAAATACTGATGTAATTAAAGAAAAAATGCATCTAAATACAAGTTTGAATGACCAGCGTGCCCCCTTATAATGTAGAATGACCAGCGTGCCCCCTTTCAATGCAGAGAGACCAGCGTGCCCCCTTTCAATGCAGAGAGACCAGCGTGCCCCCTTTCAATGTAGAATGACCAGCGTGCCCCCTTTCAATGCAGAGAGACCAGCGTGCCCCCTTTCAATGCAGAGAGACCAGCGTGCCCCCCCTTCAATGCAGGGAGACCAGCGTGCCCCCTTTCAATGCAGACAGACCAGCGTGCCCCCTTCAATGCAGAGAGACTTACCTGCAGCGGCGGCTTCTCCTCAGTTCCCCGCGTCTCCTCGAGTCCTCCCGTCTCCTCCTCTGCCAATGGTATGCGTTCGCCTTTCGGCCAATCAGGAAGCGGGTCTCAGACCCGCTTCCTGATTGGCCAGGAGAATGATCCGTGTGACAATAGCGAATTTTCATTAGCTATTGTCACACAATGGGTGGGCTCGGGGCGCACTGCTCTGCCCCCCGGGTCCACCCTTTTTTGAAGCCTATTAGAGCCTCTGGCTCTAATCAGGTGATTAAAAAAAAAAAAACCCACTTTGTGACGCCCAGGCTGCTGACTCACTCTCTGCTAAACTGACTGAGCAGTGAGGAGAGGCGGCATAGGCAGGGATTGGTTTGCAACGCCACCCCACACTACACCAATGGACAGGTGAGGCACAGTCCAGCCCCGCCCCGCCCTGCCATTTTCAGCCATAGGGCGGCCGCGCTGGACATCTCCCAGCCTAAAGATGGAGGCAGCCGCAGACAGTGTGTGAACTGTGTATGTTAGAGTCAGACAGACAGAGTGACACTGCGGATGCGCCCCCCCAGATGCTGCGCCCGGTGCGGCCGCCCCCCCCCTGCACCCCCCACGCTACGCCACTGCCACCTACACCCCTACAACCTCCTCCTAAACACCCCCCTAACCTCCACCTAAACACCCCCCTAACCTCTACCTACACACCCCCCTAACCTCTACCTACACACCCCCCTAACCTCTACCTACACACACCCCAACCTCCACCTACACACCCCCCTAACCTCCACCTAAACACCCCCTCAGGCTAAGAAATGATTACACATTGATCCCATGCATGCAGCCTTTTTTTCAAATATCTGATCCCATAAAAATCTAGGGGATGTGAAAGGACAGAAAGAAAAGCCGCACACCCAGAGACTGACAGACAGCAGCTACAGGGACCTGACATTCCTCCACGCCTTTGTCCAGGCTCCTGGCCGCCACCTGTCCTACCCAACCTCACCCAGACATAGGGGGCTCTCTAATTAGGCAAATTAGGCGGTCGCCTAAGGCCTCGCACCTACAGGGGCCTCGCGGCCAGTGGTGGAGCGACAACATTTAGAAGGGCGCAGTCAGGGAAATCTCCCAAGTAAAAGATTGTTTTAGATCCTCGGATATAAAATTTGCAGCAGTGTGCTGCAGTCCCTTCACTGCGGCTGCCAGGTGTCCGTTGTCCGCTGACACTTACCCCGCCTTCTCTGCCTGGGGATTGGCCGTCTGATCATGTAATCCTAAGATGTGGAGGAATCGGTGGGCGTGTACCTGCATCAGTAGGAAGTGACTGCCCGGTCAGCTCACTCTGCTATCATTGGTTGCTGCTCTGGGAGGAGAGCTCTGCCCTGGCCCAGGAACATACAGGTAACCAAGCCCTGACTTGTCACTCTGCAGGCTGGTCATAGATTTGTGGTGTCTACTACGCAAAGGGGGTGAGTACCCCAGGGAAGTTGGAAGAGTCTTAGAATGGTTGGTGGATTAGTAGGAGAAGAAGAAGGCCCTGGGTGTCTGGAAGAGAAGGAGAGGGTCCCTGGGTGGCTAGGGGAAAAGGAGAGGGGCGATGGGTGGCTAGCGGAAAAGGAGAGGGTCCCTGGGTGGCTAGGGGAAAAGGAGAGGGCCCCTGGGTGGCAAGGGGAAAAGGAGAGGGCCCCTGGGTGGCTAGGGGAAAAGGTGAGGGTCCCTGGGTGGCTAGGGGAAAAGGAGAGGGCCCCTGGATGGCTAGGGGAAAAGGTGAGGGTCCCTGGGTGGCTAGGGGAAAAGGAGAGGGCCCCTGGGTGGCTAGGGGAAAAGGAGAGGGTCCATTGGTGTCTAGGGGAAAAGCAGAGGGCCCCTGGGTGGCTGGGGGAGAAATAGAGGGCCCCTTGGTGGCTAGGGGAAAATGAGCGGGCCCCTAGGTGGCTGGGGGAGAAAGAGAGGGCCCCTGAGTGGCTGAGGGAGAAGGAGAGGGCCCCTGGGTGGCTGGGGGAGAAGGAAAGGGCCCCTGGGTGACTGGGGTAGAAGAAGAGGGCCCCTGGGTTGCTGGGGTAGAAGGAGAAGGCCCCTGGGTGGCTAGAGGAGAAGGAAAGGGCCCCTGGGTGGCTGGAGGAGAAGGAGAGAGCCCCTGGGTGGCTGGGGGAGAGGGCCCCTGGGTGGCTGGGGAGAGGGAGAGGGCCACTAAGTGGCTGGGGGAGAAGGAGAGGGCCCCTGGGTGGCTGGAGGTGAAGAAGAGGGCCCATGGGTAGCTGGGGGAGAAGGAGAGGGCCCCTGGGTGGCTGGGGGAGAAGGACCCTGGGTGGCTGGGGGAGAAGGAGAGGGCCCCTGGGTGGCTGGGGGAGAAGGACCCTGGGTGGCTAGGTGAGAAGGACAGGGCCCCTCGGTGGCTGGAGGAGAAGGAGAGGGCCCCTGGGTGGCTGGAGGAGAAGGAGAGGGACCCTGGGTGGCTGGAGGAAAAGGAGAGGGGCCCCTGGGTGGCTGTGAAAAAAGGAGAGGGCCCCTGGGTGATTTGGGTAGAAGGGGAAATGGCCCCTGGGTGGCTGGGGTAGAAGGAGAGGGCCACTGGGTGGCTGGAAGAGAAGGAAAGGGCCCCTGGGTGGCGGGAGAAGAAGGAGAGAGCCCCTGGGTGGCTGGGGGAGAGTGCCCCTGGGTGGCTGGGGAGAGGGAGAGGGCCCCTGAGGGAGAAGGAGAGGGCCCCTGGGTGACTGGAGGAGAAGGAGAGGGCCCCTGGGTGGCTGGAGGAGAAGGAGAGGGCCCATGGGTAGCTGGGGGAGAAGGAGAGGGCCCCTGGGTGACTGGGGGAGAAGGCTTCTGGGTGGCTGGGGGAGAAGGACCCTGGGTGGCTGGGGGAGAAGGAAAGGGCCCCTGGGTGGCTGGAGGAGAAGGAGAGGGCCCCTGGGTGGCTGGAAGAGAAGGAGAGGCGCCCTGGGTGGCTGGAGGATGAGAAGGAGAGGGCCCCTGAGTGGCTGGAGGAAAAGGAGAGGGGCCCCTGAGTGGCTGGGGAAGAAGGAGAGGGCCCCTGGGTGTCTGGGGGAGAAGGAGAGGGCCCCTGGGTGGCTGGGGGAGGAGGAGACCCCCCCCCCCCCATGACACCAGAGTCAGTTGCCAGGGAAGAGAGTGAAGCTGAGCCAGTCCTGCATATCTGACATCAAAGCCGAGCATGGTGGAGCTGGAGCCCTTTGCCCTACACCAGTGTTTCTCAACTCCGGTCCCCAGGGCACACTAACAGGCCAGGTTTGCGAGAAAACTGAAATACATCCCAGGTGATATCATTTCCTGCTCAGTAAATTGCAGTACTCTAGTCTGCATCTCCCCAAGGTAATACTTAATATCTGGCCTGTTAGTGTGCCCTGAGGACCAGAGTTGAGAAACACTGCCCTACACAATGACAGCACCAGAGGTGGAAGGTGAGGGGTAGCAGGGCTGTGACATTATATAGCATATGGACTCTGTACATTATTGGTAGTTTTGGTTGGAGTTGTCCTTTAGATGTTTAACTCTGTTATTCCCCTCCCCCCCCCCCCCAGTTATGAGGGACTGAGGAATGACAGTCCACTATGCTGGGACTTATAGTGCCCTAGAATGTGGAGGACTGAGGAATCCTCAGTCCCTCACAGAGGGCACTATAAATTCCAGAATAGCAGGCTTCCATGCCTTAGTCCCCACAGAGGGCACTACAAGTCATAGCATAGCAGGCTTCCATTCCTCAGGGAGGAATGGCAGTGCACTATACTGGAATTTACAGCGCCCTCTGTGGGGACTCAGGTATGGCAGCCTTCTGCAGTGGGACTTGTCATGCCCTAGACTGTGGCGGACCGAGGAAGGGAAGTGTAAGGGGTCTCTGGAAACTCTGATGCAAGGGGGAGCTTTGGTGACCAGAGAGTTCCCTTTTACACCAGAGTCCCCAGCTTTCCCCCTCAAATCAGAGTTCCCAGAACTCTACTTACATCAGAGTCTCCAGCATTCCCCCTTAAATCGGGGTTCCCAGAACTCCCCTTACTTCAGAGTCCCCAAAATTCCTCCCAAATGAGGGTTCCCAAAACTCCTCCTACATCAGAGTCTTCAGAGTTCCCTCTTACAGTGTAAGGGGGAAACTCTGGAGACTCTGATGTGAAGGGGGCTCTATGAAATTTGATTTAAGAGGGGGACTCAAATAAAAACAGGAATTCTGTGGACTCTGATGTAAGGAGGAGATGCTGGGGGGAATCTGATTTAAAGGAGAACTCTTATGTAAGGGGGGACACTGAACTCTGATGTAAGGAGGGACTCAGGGAATCATGACCTATAGGGAAATGCTGGGGACTGTGATGTAAGAGCAGACATATATATACTGTATATATACATACATACCCAATGTTTAATGATCTTTGATTAAAGAAGAATTGGTTAGAGAAAATTCTAGAAACTGAATTCATAGTACAAAGGTGAAGGCTCTTAATATATGCAATGTATACAGTTCATTTTTATCACTTGAATTATTTTTCCCATTATGGGCGTGAGTGGGGCCTCATGTCCAAGTTTTGCCTTAGGCCTCACAAAAACTAGAGCCGCCTCTGCCAGAATATTGTGCACCACCACCTAAACAGGAAGGACTTTTTTCCGAGTGGACACCTGACACCGTGCATTCCACGTGAAGTAACGGACTACTAAGCTAACTAGAAAAAGTGTCTCGAAATCAAAATCCCGATGCGACTCAAAAGACCCGTACGACCACTCCGCATAACTCAAAAGGAAAGGAAAGGGGTACCCAGAGCCCCCCCCCCCCTTATAGACTTCTATATTGAAGGGGCACTGAAGCAAGAAATAAATGGTCCATTGTCTCCTCCACACCGCCACACTCCACTCTTTGGACAACCACGTTTCTCCACAGAGCGATGCTTCAAGTTGCCCTTCACACAGAGGTATAGAAATTGGTGAGACTGAATGAACCGGTGCTGATCAGATCCACCGTCCAGAGACAGTGCAAATAAAGAAGTTGGACCGCACTTGGAAATATGAAATCAAAACTGTTCTTTATTCCTCATCGAATCCATACAGACAGTGCATTGAGAGACATGTCAGATTGACGCGTTTCACAATATAAATAATCGCTTACTCATAACCACACACTGGAATATTGGTAACAGACCGGCAGAGCGTCAGCTGATAGCGCTGCGTTGTAATTGGTCTCACGTGAATTGAATCAATGATGAAAAGAGAATTAGCAAATGCCGGTTAATCACCTCTAAACCGTGTGATGAAAGACAAATAGTCTCAGAGTCCCCCAACCAAAGAGGAAAAATCAGACATAAAAACAACTCAAACTCAATAAGAAATAAAAATAAACTTAAAAAATACAAAATATACAAATAGAAAACAGAGGGCCAACCTACATAACAATATAACAAATTGATATCAGTATGTAGTCAGCAGTGTTGCTCATCTTAGTTTAAAAAAGTAATTAGTTACTGACTGAGTTACCACATAGAAAAAGTAATTAGTTACTCAGCAAAGTAACTGTGACTTTTTTTTTTAATATTCTATAATGCAATTACGTTCTATAACATCTTTAATAGCAAAGATGTTTATATTAACTGATTGAAGAATAAAAATACTATATGCAGTATTTTAGAACATTTGGTATTTATTTTAACCGAACTCAATAGATTGCAGCCTGCCATAGATATGAATGATATGCATAGAAACATATAAAAAATAAATATTGAAACGTGGTTACGTGGGTGTGGCACACTGGTGGTGGGTGGCTGCCTGGCTGGTGGTGGCGTGGCACACTGGTGGTGACGTGGGCGGCACACTGGTGATGGCGTGGCACACTGGTGGTGACGTGGGTGTGGCACACTGGTGGTAACGTGGGTGTGGCACACTGGTGGTGGGTGGCTGCCTGGCTGGTGGTGGCGTGGCACACCGGTGGTGGCGTGGGCGCTTGGCACACTGGTGGTGATGTGGGCGGCACACTGGTGATGGCGTGGCACACTGGTGGTGATGTGGGTGTGGCACACTGGTGGTGACGTGGGTGTGGCACACTGGTGGTGGGTGGCTGCCTGGCTGGTGGTGGCGTGGCACACTGGTGGTGGCGTGGGCGCTTGGCACACTGGTGGTGACGTGGGCGGCACACTGGTGATGGCGTAGCACACTGGTGGTGACGTGGGTGTGGCACACTGGTGGTGGGTGGCTGCCTGGCTAGTGGTGGCGTGGCACACTGGTGGTGGCGTGGGCGCTTGGCACACTGGTGGTGACATGGGCGGCACACTGGTGATGGCGTGGCACACTGGTGGTGACGTGGGTGTGGCACACTGGTGGTGACGTGGGTGTGGCACACTGGTGGTGGGTGGCTGCCTGGCTGGTGGTGGCGTGGCACACTGGTGGTGGAGTGGGCACTTGGCACACTGGTGGTGACGTGGGCAGCACACTGGTGGTGGGCGGCTGCCTGGTTGGTGGTGGCGTGGCACACTGGTGGTGACGTGGGCGGCACACTGGTGATGGCATAGCACACTGGTGGTGACGTGGGTGTGGCACACTGGTGGTGGGTGGCTGCCTGGCTAGTGGTGGCGTGGCACACTGGTGGTGGCGTGGGCGCTTGGCACACTGGTGGTGACGTGGGCGGCACACTGGTGATGGCGTGGCACACTGGTGGTGACGTGGGTGTGGCACACTGGTGGTGACGTGGGTGTGGCACACTGGTGGTGGGTGGCTGCCTGGCTGGTGGTGGCATGGCACACTGGTGGTGGCGTGGGCACTTGGCACACTTGTGGTGACATGGCACACTGGTGGTGGTGTGGTGGGTGGCTGGTGGGGGTCTGAGTCCTGACTCCTGACTGTCTGTGAGGTTTTTTTTTTTTTTCTTACCTGCTGTGCTGGGCTTGCTGGTGGTGGTGTGGCCTCTGGCCTGGCAGGCACACTGTTGTCCGGGTGAGGTCCCTCTGGCTCGTGTCATTGGTGGACTGGTGGTGGTGGACTTCCTGCTGGCTGGCTGCTGCCCAGTGCCCTACTGCCCTGTGGTGGTGGAGGTGGTGGACTGGTGGTGGAGTCTCCTCCTGGCCTGGGCTGGACTATATGGTTTATGACTGGTGGTGGTCTCTGGTCTCAGTGGTCTCTAAGTACAGTAAGTTAACTGTGTATGCTATATTGGTTGGCACTTGGCAGGCTGCAGGCACTGGCAGACTGGCACAGCACTGTGGGTGGGAGGCAACGGCTGGGTCGGATCTATGCCCTCTGTACTCTTGCTCCTGGCGCGCTGTTCTGCTGCTGCCGTGCCTGTGAGACAGTGTGTGTCGGACCGGCGCCGCGTGACGTCACGTGACTCACTCGATGAGTCAGAGTCTCCTCCTCTTCTCTCTCCAGGACCACGGACAGCGGTCATAGTCTGGAGAGGGGGAATACAATTACATCTACTGCCATCTAGTAGCGGTAGATGTAATTGCGGTAACGGAGCCGGAAGTAGCGGCAGCGCCGTTACTTGGAGAAAATGAGTAATCTGATAGATTACTCGTTACCATGAAAAGTAACTGCGTTAAGTAACGCCGTTTACTTAAACGCAGTTACTTCCAACACTGGTAGTCAGCCCCCGTTAAATAACTCTTATTCAATAACAATCAATGTAAATAATAATTAATTAACATTGATTGTTATTGAATAAAAGTTCTTTAACGGGGGCTGCCCTTCACACAGAGTCTGCCATGGAACGAGAGCCAGGCCAAATCCCGAAACTTCAAAGGGATTCTCTTCAGAATAATCAAACGCAGACCCTCCCTCATAACAGGGCATGGGCAATCTTTCAAGACCAGTGGCTCCCTAAAGGCAGATTCAACAACCCTCTTCTCCAGGGTCTTCCAAGGAAGAGACTTAATTTCCTCTGCTGTCACTCGCCACTACCAGAGCATTTTCAGGCATGGGGAAATGTAAGTCGGGAGCTCACCATGTCGGACCCTCAGACTTTTCACTGGCCCACCATTCTCCCAGATTCGCAGAAAAGGCCTAAACCAGGACTGAAAAATACCAATCCACCCAGGCGGTTCCTCTGCCAGAATGTTACCAAAATTATGTTTCAAAAACATCAGAGAAAAAAATACCAACGGGTTCACCATACCTAGGCCACCCATCTGCCTGGGAAGATAAGTTACAGACCTCCTAACGAGGTTCAGCTTGTTCCCCCATAACAGCTGGAAAAAACAGCTGTAGATCCTTGCATAGAGAGACACTGGCAAAACACAGACAAAACTGACATACAGAAATACCGGGATCAGGTAAGGTTTAATCAGGTCAATCCTTTCCCTTTAAAAGAGTTTTCACTCCTTTCAGCTGGCAACCTTGGCAATTGCATCTTGTAGCCTGCTTTCCCAATTTTCAAGGCTGTAATCGCCAGGACCAAATTTGATGCCTAAAACTTTAATTTCCTGCCGGGGCTCTGGGAAGGTGATCGGAAGCTCAAAGCTATCACCTTCTTCTCCCATCCAGAAAACTTCACTCTTATCCAGATTGATCTTTGAGCCAGATGCCTCAGCATACTGCTCCATCACTGAGACCACCTCCTCCGCCTCCTCTGTCCCAGAGATGAAAACAGACAAGTCATCGGCATAGGCCACAACCCTCAAAGGGGGCTCACCAGGAATGCCCAAAGGCACCCCCCACAACGGTCCGCACTCTAATCTCCTGATGAAGGGACCGATTGCGAACGCGTATAACAGAGGACACAAAGGACACCCCTGGCACACACCCGAGCCAACCTCAAAGGGCCGTCCAGTCCAACCATTCAGAAGCATGAAGCTTTCAGCTCCTCTGTACAAAGTCTTTAGCGATAAAGCCCCCCTCCAGGCCATGCTTGCCAAGAAACAGAAGACACCACCTGGTTGCACCTCAGTCTGTTCAGGAGCTCAGTGATGCCCTGTTCCAGATCTAGGAGAAAATACCCCAGGACACCATCTGTCGTCTCATTAGGATCATCCCCTAACATTGTCAGGCATGCATACAAGCACGTGGGGGCCATACACACTACTGAGGACCATTCTGAGGTCCTGCAAAGACATTTCACCAAAATGGACTAGACTGTTGCATCATTTTTTCACTTTAATTTTCGGAGTGTCTTTGAATTCAGCCCTCTGTAGAGTGATAAATGGGCAGGATAATGTGTTAGGATCTATACTGGTATGGACTGGGGAATGTGTTAGGATCTATACTGGTATGGACTGGGGAATGTGTTAGGATCTATACTGGTATGGACTGGGGAATGTGTTAGGATCTATACTGGTATGGACTGGGGAATGTGTTAGGATCTATACTGGTATGGACTGGGGAATGTGTTAGGATCTATACTGGTATGGACTGAGGAATGTGTTAGGATCTATACTGGTATGGACTGGGTAATGTGTTAGGATATATACTGGTATGGACTGGGTAATGTGTTAGGATCTATACTGGTATGGACTGGGTAATGTGTTAGGATCTATACTGGTATGGACTGGGTAATGTGTTTGGATCTATACTGGTATGGACTGGGGAATGTGTTAGGATCTATACTGGTATGGACTGGGGAATGTGTTAGGAAGGAAAGGATGCCAGTTGATGGAAATTTGAAATGATCACCCTACAGAGGGCTGAATTCAAAGACACCCCAAAAATCAAAGTGAAGAAATGATGCAGCAGGTGAGTCCATTTTGGTGAAATGTCATTGCAGGACCTCAGAATGGTCCTCAGTAGTGTGTGTGGCCCCCATGTGCTTGTATGCATGCCTAACAACATCGGGGGAAGCTCCTAATGAGACGACGGATGGTGTTCTGGAGTATTTCCTCCCAGATCTGGACCAGGCTGTCACTGAGCTCCTGAACAGACTGAGGTGTAACCAAGAGATGTTCTATTGGATTTAGGTCAGGCGAGCGTGGAGGCCATTCAATGGTATCAATTCCTTCATCCTCCAGGAACTGGCTGCATACTCTCACCACATGAGGCCGGGCATTGTTGTGCACCAGGAGGAACCCAGGGCCCACAGCACCAGTGTAGGGTCTGACAATGGGTCCAAGGATTTCATCCCAATACCTAATGGCAGTCAGGGTGCCATTGTCCAGCCTGTAGAGGTCTGTGCGTCCCTCCATGGATTTGCCCCCCCCAGACCATCACTGACCACCACCCAACCGGTCATGCTGAACGATGTTACAGGCAGCATAATGTTCTCCACGGCTTCTCCAGACCCTTTCACGTCTGTCACATGTGCTCAGGGTGAACTCTGCTCTCATCTGTGAAAAGCACAGGGTGCCGGTGGTGGACCTCCCAATTCTGGGGTTCAATGGCAAATGCCAATCCAGCTCCACAGTGCCGGCCAGTGAGCACAGCGCCCACAAGAGGGCGTCGGGCCCTCAGGCCACCCTCATGAAGTCTGTTTCTGATTGTTTGGTCAGAGACATTCACACCAGTGGCCTGCTGGAGGTTATTTTGTAGGGCTCTGGCAGAGCTCATCCTGTTCCTCCTTACACAAAGCAGCAGAGACCGGTCCTGCTGATGGGTTAAGGACCTTCTACGGCCCTGTCCAGCTCTCCTAGAGTAACTGCCGGTCTCCTGGAATCTCCTCCATGGTCCTGAGACTGTGCTGGGAGACACGGTAAACCTTCTGCTAATGGCACGTATTGATGTGCCATCCTGGAGGAGTTGGACTGCCTGTGCAACCTCTATAGGGTCCAGGTATCTCCTCATACTACCAGTAGTGACACTGACCCAGTGGCGTACCTACGGGGGGGGCGGGGGGGCGGGCCGCCCCGGGTGCCACGCACTGGGGGGTGTCAGGCTGCTCGGAATATCAGTCAGTGTGAAGGAGCTGCAGTTTCTAAAGTCCGCGCTGCTCGCGGGGGCGGCGGCCGGCGGGAAGAAGG
This sequence comes from Pelophylax lessonae, assembly GCF_965119305.1. NCBI lineage: Eukaryota > Metazoa > Chordata > Amphibia > Anura > Ranidae > Pelophylax > Pelophylax lessonae. The sequence goes on from NW_028120117.1 coordinate 346,767, forward strand.
TGAGCACTGAGCAGTCTCCTCCTGTGTGACTGTCTGGACTGGAGAGGAGATGGGACAGCTGGATATAGAAGGATTCATCTTTCCGTATTTCTCCTGCTGCCATTGAATGGCCGATTCTCCTCTCCCTCCTGCAGTCAGTTAGCGGCAGCAGAAGGAATATGTAAAGATCAAATCATCTATATGCAGCTGTCCCATCCCCTCTCCTATACAACTTGCTGGCCCCCTAGTGCTCTCCAGCCCCCCCTCCCCCTGCTCTAAACACCCCCCTGCTCTAAACGCCCCCCTGCTCTTAACACCCCCCCTGCTCTTAACACCCCCCCCCCTGCTCTTAACACCCCTCCCCCTGCTCTAAACACCCCCCTGCTCTAAACACCCCCCTGCTCTTAACACCCCCCCCTGCTCTTAACACCCCCCCCCTGCTCTTAACACCCCCCCTGCTCTAAACACCCCCCCTGCTCTAAACACCCCCCCTGCTCTTAACACCCCCCCCTGCTCTTAACACCCCCCCTGCTCTTAACACCCCCCCCTGCTCTTAACACCCCCCCTGCTCTTAACACCCCCCCCCTGCTCTAAACACCCCCCTGCTCTTAACACCCCCCCCTGCTCTTAACACCCCCTTCTCTTAACACCCCCCCCTGTTCTAAACACCCCCCCTGCTCTAAACACCCCCTTGCTCTTAACACCCCCTTGCTCTTAACACCCCCCCTGCTCTAAACACCCCCCCTGCTCTAAACACCCCCCCTGCTCTTAACACCCCCCCTGCTCTTAACACCCCCCCTTCTCTTAACACCCCCTGCTCTAAACACCCCCCTGCTCTAAACACCCCCCTGCTCTAAACACCCCCCTGCTCTAAACACCCCCTTGCTCTAAACACCCCCCCTGCTCTTAACACCCCCTTGCTCTTAACACCCCCTTGCTCTTAACACCCCCTTGCTCTTAACACCCCCCTTGCTCTTAACACCCCCCTTGCTCTTAACACCCCCCTTGCTCTTAACACCCCCCTTGCTCTTAACACCCTCAGTGCTCTTGCCCCCCAGCGCTCCTTAGCCCCCCAGTGCTCTTCAGCTCCCCGCAGTGCTTTTCATCTCCCCCCTATGCTCTCTGGCTCCCCCAGTGCTCTCCACCCCCCTGTGCTCCCTGCCTCCCCCCTCAGTGAGTTCTACCCCTGCGCCTTCCAACCCCCCTACAATGCTTTTCAAACCCCTCTTAATTCTCTCCAGTCCCCCCCCCCCGCGCCCTTCAGCTCCTCCAGTGCTCTCTGCTTGCCCTGTGCTCTCCGGCCCCCCTAATGCTCTTCTCAGTCTCTGACCATCTCTTGGATCATGTCCTCAGTCTCTGACTATCTCTTGGATCATGTCCTCAGTCTCTGACCATCTCTTGGATCATGTCCTCAGTCTCTGACCATCTCTTGGATCATGTCCTCAGTCTCTGATCATCTCTTGGATCATGTCCTCAGTCTCTGACCATCTCTTGGATCATGTCCTCAGTCTCTGACCAACCATCTCTTGGATCATGTCCACAGTCTCTGATCATCTCCTGTATCATGTCCTCAGTCTCTGACCATCTCCTGTGTGTTTTCTGCAGTCTCTGACCATCTCTAGTATCCCGTCCGTAGTCTCTGACCATCTCTTGTATCATATCCTCAGTATCAGATTTCTCTTGTATTAGGTCCGTAGTCTCTGACCATCTCTTGTATCATGTCCTCAGTCTCTGACCATCTCTTGTATCATGTCCTCAGTCTCTGACCATCTCTTGTATCATGTCCTCAGTCTCTGACCATCTCTTGTATCATGTCCTCAGTATCTGATTTCTTTTGTTTTAGGTCCGTAGTCTCTTACCATCTCTTGCATCATGTCCTCAGTCTCTGACTATCTCCTTTAGCATGTCTCCAATCTCCTACTCAAACTTAAACACATTGATAATAGTATTAGCTATCTGTCTATGCCAAAGGTAGGGAGGCAGAGAGTGCAAAAGGGGGAACTGTGATTAGAGAGACAGGGGGGGGGGGGCAGACTGCAAAGGGCACTGTGATAGGGGGGCTGGGAAATTTGTGCAATAAATATTCTTGGAGACATTACAATTTTTTGCGGGTGTTTTTACATTTTAAAGTGGGGGGGGGGGGGGGGGGTGCCAGATATAGGATCCGCCCCGGGTGCCAAATGCTCTAGGTACGCCACTGCACTGACCCCCTCTATAGGGTTCAGGTATGGCCTCATACTACCAGTAGTGACACTGACCCCCTCTATAGGGTCCAGGTATGGCCTCATGCTACCAGTAGTGACACTGACCCCCTCTATAGGGTCCAGGTATGGCCTCATACTACCAGTAGTGACACTGACCCCCTCTATAGGGTCCAGGTATGGCCTCATTCTACCAGTAGTGACACTGACCCCCTCTATAGGGTCCTGGTATGACCTCATACTACCAGTATTGACACTGACCCCCTCTATAGGGTCCAGGTATCTCCTCATACTACCAGTAGTGACACTGACCCCCTCTATAGGGTCCAGGTATCTCCTCATACTACCAGTAGTGACACTGACCCCCTCTATAGGGTCCAGGTATTGCCTCATGCTACCAGTAGTGACACTGACCCCCTCTATAGGGTCCAGGTATGGCCTCATACTACCAGTAGTGACACTGACCCCCTCTATAGGGTCCTGGTATGACCTCATACTACCAGTATTGACACTGACCCCCTCTATAGGGTCCAGGTATGGCCTCATGCTACCAGTAGTGACACTGACCCCCTCTATAGGGTCCAGGTATGGCCTCATACTACCAGTAGTGACACTGACCCCCTCTATAGAGTCCAGGTATGGCCTCATGCTACCAGTAGTGACACCGACCCCCTCTATAGGGTCCAGGTATGGTCTCATCCTACCAGTAGTGACATTGACCCCCTCTATAGGGTCCAGGTATGACCTCATACTACCAGTAGAGACACTGACGTCCCTCTATAGGGTCCAGGTATCTCCTCATACTACCAGTAGTGACACTGACCACCCTCTATAGGGTTCGGGTATGGCCTCATGATACCAGTAGTGACACTGACCCCCTCTATAGGGTCCAGGTATGGCCTCATGCTACCAGTAGTGACACTGACCACCCTCTATAGGGTTCAGGTATGGCCTCATGATACCAGTAGTGACACTGACCCCCTCTATAGGGTCCAGGTATGGCCTCATACTACCATTAGTGACACTGACCCCCTCTATAGGGTCCAGGTATCTCCTCATACTACCAGTAGTGACACTGACCACCCTCTATAGGGTCCAGGTATGTCCTCATGTTACCAGTAGGGACACTGACCACCCTCTATAGGGTCCAGGTATCTCCTCATACTACCAGTAGTGACACTGACCCCCTCTATAGGGTTCAGGTATGGCCTCATACTGCCAGTAGTGACACTGACCACCCTCTATAGGGTCCAGGTATGTCCTCATGTTACCAGTAGGGACACTGACCACCCTCTATAGGGTCCAGGTATGTCCTCATGTTACCAGTAGGGACACTGACCACCCTCTATAGGGTCCAGGTATCTCCTCATACTACCAGTAGTGACACTGACCCCCTCTATAGGGTTCAGGTATGGCCTCATGCTACCAGTAGTGACACTGACCCCCTCTATAGGGTCCAGGTATCTCCTCATACTACCAGTAGTGACACTGACCACCCTCTATAGGGTCCAGGTATGTCCTCATGTTACCAGTAGGGACACTGACCACCCTCTATGGGGTCCAGGTATGGCCTCATGCTACCAGTAGTGACACTGACCCCCTCTATAGGGTCCAGGTATGGCCTCATACTACCAGTAGTGACACTGACCCCCCTCTATAGGGTCCAGGTATGGCCTCATACTACCAGTAGTGACATTGACCCCCTCTATAGGGTCCAGGTATAGCCTCATACTATCAGTAGTGACACTGACCCCCTCTATAGGGTCCAGGTATGGCCTCATACTACCAGAAGTGACACTGACCCCCTCTATAGGGTCCAGGTATGGTCTCATGCTACCAGTAGTGACACTGACCCCCCTCTATAGGGTCCAGGTATGGCCTCATACTACCAGTAGTGACATTGACCCCCTCTTTAGGGTCCAGGTATAGCCTCATACTATCAGTAGTGACACTGACCCCCTCTATAGGGTCCAGGTATGGCCTCATACTACCAGAAGTGACACTGACCCCCTCTATAGGGTCCAGGTATAGCCTCATACTATCAGTAGTGACACTGACCCCCTCTATAGGGTCCAGGTATGGCCTCATACTACCAGAAGTGACACTGACCCCCTCTATAGGGTCCAGGTATGGTCTCATGCTACCAGTAGTGACACTGACCCCCTCTATAGGGTCCAAGTATGGCCTCATGTTACCAGTAGTGACACTGACCCCCCTCTATAGGGTCCAGGTATAGCCTCATGTTACCAGTAGGGACACTGACCCCCTCTATAGGGTCCAGGTATGGCCTCATGCTACCAGTAGTGACACTGACCCCCTCTATAGGGTCCAGGTATGGCCTCATGCTATCAGTAGTGACACTGACCCCCTCGATAGGGTCCAGGTATGGCCTCATGCTACCAGTAGTGACACTGACCCCCTCTATAAGGTCCAGGTATGGTCTCATGCTACCAGTAGTGACACTGACCCCCTCTATAGGGTCCAGGTATGACCTCATACTACCAGTAGTGACACTGACACCCTCTATAGGGTCCAGGTATGGTCTCATGCTACCAGTAGTGACACTGACCCCCTCTATAGGGTCCAAGTATGGCCTCATGTTACCAGTAGTGACACTGACCCCCCTCTATAGGGTCCAGGTATAGCCTCATGTTACCAGTAGGGACACTGACCCCCTCTATAGGGTCCAGGTATGGCCTCATACTACCAGTAGTGACAATGACCCCCTCTATAGGGTCCAGGTATGGCCTCATGCTATCAGTAGTGACACTGACCCCCTCTATAGGGTCCAGGTATGGCCTCATACTACCAGAAGTGACACTGACCCCCTCTATAGGGTCCAGGTATGGTCTCATGCTACCAGTAGTGACACTGACCCCCTCTATAGGGTCCAAGTATGGCCTCATGTTACCAGTAGTGACACTGACCCCCCTCTATAGGGTCCAGGTATAGCCTCATGTTACCAGTAGGGACACTGACCCCCTCTATAGGGTCCAGGTATGGCCTCATGCTACCAGTAGTGACACTGACCCCCTCTATAGGGTCCAGGTATGGCCTCATGCTATCAGTAGTGACACTGACCCCCTCGATAGGGTCCAGGTATGGCCTCATGCTACCAGTAGTGACACTGACCCCCTCTATAAGGTCCAGGTATGGTCTCATGCTACCAGTAGTGACACTGACCCCCTCTATAGGGTCCAGGTATGACCTCATACTACCAGTAGTGACACTGACACCCTCTATAGGGTCCAGGTATGGTCTCATGCTACCAGTAGTGACACTGACCCCCTCTATAGGGTCCAAGTATGGCCTCATGTTACCAGTAGTGACACTGACCCCCCTCTATAGGGTCCAGGTATAGCCTCATGTTACCAGTAGGGACACTGACCCCCTCTATAGGGTCCAGGTATGGCCTCATACTACCAGTAGTGACAATGACCCCCTCTATAGGGTCCAGGTATGGCCTCATGCTATCAGTAGTGACACTGACCCCCTCTATAGGGTCCAGGTATGGCCTCATGCTATCAGTAGTGACACTGACCCCCTCGATAGGGTCCAGGTATGGCCTCATGCTACCAGTAGTGACACTGACCCCCTCTATAGGGTCCAGGTATGGTCTCATGCTACCAGTAGTGACACTGACCCCCTCTATAGGGTCCAGGTATGACCTCATACTACCAGTAGTGACACTGACCCCCTCTATAGGGTCCAGGTATAGCCTCATGCTACCAGTAGTGACACTGACCCCCTCTATAGGGTCCAGGTATGGCCTCATGCTACCAGTAGTGACACTGACCCCCTCTATAGGGTCCAGGTATGGCCTCATACTACCAGTAGTGACGCTGACCCAAGCCAAATGCAAATATGAGTAGGGGAAAACATGTCAGTGGCCTCCACCTGTAAAACCATTCCTGGTTTGGAGGTTGTCTCATTGTTGCCAATCTAGTGCACCTGTTAATTTCATTAACACCAAAGCAGCTAAAACTGATTAACAACCCCCTCTGCTACTTAACTGACCAGATCAATATCCCAGGAGTTTCATTGACGTGATGCTATATTCTGATTATATAGTGTGTTCCCTTAATTATTTTGAGCAGTGTGTGTGTGTGTGTGTGTGTGTGTGTATATATATATATATATATATATATATATATATATATATATATATATTAGTGTCACCCCCCCTGTATACAGTCCTGTGTATATTATTGGAAGATTTATTTTCCTCTCTCAGCCATTGGGGGGAGCTGAGAGCTATTCTGATTTATTCTATACATTTAATGTTGGATTATTCCCCAATTCCGTATATTGCTGAAATCTCCTTTTATGTAGAAATGTATTTATATTTTCCTTTATTTACTGAACAATTATTTCTGGATGAGATTCGAGGTCCTGATGAAGCCGCTTTGTCTGTGAAACATGTTGACCTTCACTTTACCATCCGGGAGGATCTCCATGGAGGGAAGAGTTATACATTGTATCCCTCTATAAAATCTTTCCATTCCACCGATCTCTCCAATCAATTCAATAAAGATTTCTTTCTACTTTTTATAAAAATTGTTCCCAAAATAAAATAAGGTCCCAATATCCCCTCCCCCCCCCATACACTTTCCCCCTCCCCCTCACTCACCCTACTCTGCCCTCCCCTCACATACTCACCACCACCCCCTCTCCCACGACACCATTACACCACCACTACCAACCTGAACTATTACCCCCCTCTTCCTCCCCCACACCATCACCACCCTGAGCTAATACCCCCCTCCTCCTCCTCCCCCACACCATTACACCACCACCAGCCTAAACCATTACCCCCCCCCCCTCTCCCACACCATTACACCACCACCAGCCTGAACCTATACCCCCATCCCCCTCCACACCATTACACCACCACCAGCCTGAACCATTACCCACCTCCCTCCTCCCCCACACCATTACACACCACCACCAGCGTGAACCGTTACCCCCTCCACCACAACCAGCCTAAACCTTAATCCCCCCCACCAGCCTAAACCATTACTCCCCCCCTCCCCATTACACCACCACCAGCCTGAACAGTTGTCCCCCCTCCTCCCCCACACCATTACACCACCAGCCTGAACCGCTACCCCCCCTCCCCCACACCATACCACCACCACCCTGAACCATTATCCCCCCCCCTTCCCCACACACCATTATCCCACCACTACCAACCTGAACCATTACCCCCTGCCCCCCCCCCCACATCATTACACCGCCATCACCAGCCTGAACTGGTGATACAAGGCCGTAGTGATCAACCAATATCAGTTTTTCATTGCGGATACCAATATTTTTGCCAATACCTATTGGCCGATATCTTCGTACATTTCAAAACAATTTTTTACTTGACAGGTACTGGTGGAGGGCGCCCAACAAGCCGTGGATGAACATCAGCAACTCCAATGGGGACCCATGGGCAGAGCAGTGAGAAGGATGGAAGTTTGGAAGCAGTGAGGAGGATGGAAGTTTGGGAGATTCTGGAGCAGTGAGAAGGATGGAAGTTCGGGAGCTTCTGGAGCAGTGAGAAGGATGGAAGTTCAGGAGCAGTGAGAAGGATGGAAGTTCGGGAGCAGTGAGAAGGATGGAAGATCAGGAGATTCTGAAGCAGTGAGAAGGATGGAAGTTCGGGAGCTCCTGGAGCAGTGAGAAGGATGGAAGTTCAGGAGCTTCTGGAGCAGTGAGAAGGATGGAAATTCGGGAGCTCCTGGAGCAGTGAGAAGGATGGAAGTTCAGGAGCTTCTGGAGCAGTGAGAAGGATGGAAATTCTGGAGCAGTGAGAAGGATGGAAGTTCGGGAGCTTCTAGAGCAGTGAGAAGGATGGAAGTTCGGGAGCTTCGGGAGCAGTGAGAAGGATGGAAGTTGGGGAGCAGTGAGAAGGATGGAAGTTCGGGAGCAGTGAGAAGGATGGAAGATCAGGAGATTCTGAAGCAGTGAGAAGGATGGAAGTTCGGGAGCTCCTGGAGCAGTGAGAAGGATGGAAGTTCAGGAGCTTCTGGAGCAGTGAGAAGGATGGAAGTTCTGGAGCAGTGAGAAGGATGGAAGTTCGGGAGCTTCTGGAGCAGTGAGAAGGATGGAAGTTCGGGAGCAGTGAGAAGGATGGAAGTTTGGGAGATTCTGGAGCAGTGAGAAGGATGGAAGTTCGGGAGCTTCTGGAGCAGCGAGAAGGATGGAAGTTGGGGAGCAGTGAGAAGGATGGAAGTTGGGGAGCAGTGAGAAGGATGGAAGTTGGGGAGCAGTGAGGGTGGAAGTTGGGGAGCAGTGAGAAGGATGGAAGTTCGGGAGCAGTGAGAAGGATGGAAGATCAGGAGATTCTGAAGCAGTGAGAAGGATGGAAGTTCGGGAGCTCCTGGAGCAGTGAGAAGGATGGAAGTTCAGAAGCTTCTGGAGCAGTGAGAAGGATGGAAGTTCTGGAGCAGTGATAAGGATGGAAGTTCGGGAGCTTCTGGAGCAGTGAGAAGGATGGAAGTTCGGGAGATTCTGGAGCAGTGAGAAGGATGGAAGTTCGGGAGATTCTGGAGCAGTGAGAAGGATGGAAGTTCGGGAGCAGTGAGAAGGATGGAAGTTCAGGAGATTCTGGAGCAGTGAGAAGGATGGAAGTTCGGGAGATTCTGGAGCAGTGAGAAGGATGGAAGTTCTGGAGCAGTGAGAAGGATGGAAGTTCGGGAGCTTCTGGAGCAGTGAGAAGGATGGAAGTTCGGGAGATTCTGGAGCAGTGAGAAGGATGGAAGTTCGGGAGCAGTGAGAAGGATGGAAGTTCAGGAGATTCTGGAGCAGTGAGAAGTATGGAAGTTCGGGAGCTTCTAGTAATAATTCTATTCATGAAATCCGTCACAGACTGCTGATGGGAAACGGCGTTGTGGTGGGAAAACGTAGAAAAGGCGCCACTCCAGGGAAAGTCCAATAACCGTTTATTGCAGAAAATCAATAGAAGGTAAAACCCACACTGGTCGGATGTCAGGCTGAGGCCCCCCCCCCCGATGTACTGCTATCTGGGTTTCTGGCCAGTCAACGTCGCCAGCAGACGTCCGTGCCGTCACACGGATGATGGATGGATGATGTAACAGGGCTCCAGGTGGACAAATGGTACACAGACCGTGTTAGACTTTCAGTACGAAATAGAAATACATTTTCCTATTACAGGTCAAGAATTGTGAACTTTGAGGCCTCAATTGTCCTTGTTACAGATTGAGTGAAAACCCCTTCAGTTTGGAGCACACATTGCGTCCATTGTTGAAATGGTTTTATTTACATGTACTTTGAGATGAGAAGCTATGTCATCTGCCCACAAAAGGTAATTGTGTTTGACAAACTTTGAATACAATGCTCGGGAAGGCAGGCAACTAAATTGCTTATACCTGGTCATGAAATGAGAGGAGCCAGAAGGATCATAAAACATTATGTTCGGGCCATGAGACGTTTATCACACCATGGCCAAAACTCAAATTGAGGATAACACCTGTGTTCACCCATCCACCAGCAGATAAACTATTGTCTTAACCATGAGAAGACAAACAAATGGAAATCAGCCTGGACAAAGACTAGAATTTGTAATTCATTCCCCTACACTTACATGGTGGTAAAGATTGTGTCATACAGACAATTGTCCATTGAAAATTAAATGGTATTAAAGAGACAGACTGATGAGAACTACAGTGGGTACGGAAAGTATTCAGACCCCCTTCAATTTTTCACTCTTTGTTATATTGCAGCCATTTGCTAAAATGATTTAAGTTCATTCTTCTTCCTCATGAATGTACACATAGCACCCCATACTGACAGAAAAACACAGAATTGTTGACATTGTTGCAGATTTATTAAAAAAGAAAAACTGAAATATCACATGGTCCTAAGTATTCAGACCCTTTGCTCAGTATTTAGTAGAAGCCCCCTTTTGATCTAATACAGCCAGAAGTCTTTTTGGGAAAGATGCAACAAGTCTTTCACACCTGGATTTGGGGATCCTCTGCCATTCCTCCTTGCAGATCCTCTCCAGTTCTGTCAGGTTGGATGGTAAACATTGGTGGACAGCCATTTTTAGGTCTCTCCAGAGATGCTCAATTGGGTTTAAGTCAGGGCTCTGGCTGGGCCATTCAAGAACAGTCACGGAGTTGTTGTGAAGCCACTCCTTCGTTATTTTAGCTGTGTGCTTAGGGTCATTGTCTTGTTGGAAGGTAAACCTTCGGCCCAGTCTGAGGTCCAGAGCACTCTGGAGAAGGTTTTTGTCCAGGATATCCCTGTAGTTGGCCGCATTCATCTTTCCCTCGATTGCAACCAGTCGTCCTGTCCCTGCAGCTGAAAAACACCCCCACAGCATGATGCTGCCACCACCATGCTTCACTGTTGGGACTGTATTGGACAGGTGATGAGCAGTGCATGGTTTTCTCCACACATACCGCTTAGAATTAAGGCCAAAAAGTTCTATTTTGGTCTCATCAGACCAGAGAATCTTATTTCTCACCATCTTGGAGTCCTTCAGGTGTTTTTTTTAGCAAACTCCATGCGGGCTTTCATGTGTCTTACACTGAGGAGAGGCTTCCGTCGGGCCACTCTGCCATAAAGCCCCGACTGGTGGAGGGCTGCAGTGATGGTTGACTTTCTACAACTTTCTCCCATCTCCTGACTGCATCTCTGGAGCTCAGCCACAGTGATCTTTGGGTTCTTCTTTACCTCTCTCACCAAGGCTCTTCTCCCCCGATAGCTCAGTTTGGCCGGACGGCCAGCTCTAGGAAGGGTTCTGGTCGTCCCAAACGTCTTCCATTTGAGGATTATGGAGGCCACTGTGCTCTTAGGAACCTTAAGTGCAGCAGAAATCTTTTTGTAACCTTGGCCAGATCTGTGCCTTGCCACAATTCTGTCTCTGAGCTCTTCAGGCAGTTCCTTTGACCTCCTGATTCTCATTTGCTCTGACATGCATTGTGATCTGGAAGGTCTTATATAGACAGGTGTGTGGCTTTCCTAATCAAGTCCAATCAGTATAATCAAACACAGCTGGACTCAAATGAAGGTGTAGAACCATCTCAAGGATGATCAGAAGAAATGGAAAGCACCTGAGTTAAATATATGAGTGTCACAGCAAAGGGTCTGAATACTTAGTGTCACAGCAAAGGGTCTGAATACTTAGGACCATGTGATATTTCAGTTTTTCTTTTTTAATAAATCTGCAACAATGTCAACAATTCTGTGTTTTTCTGTCAGTATGGGGTGCTATGTGTACATTCATGAGGAAGAAGAATGGCTGCAATATAACAAAGAGTGAAAAATTTAAGGGGGTCTGAATACTTTCCGTACCCACTGTATATCTTCAAATGGAATTCATATAATCATAAGCTTATACAACATCCTTGTCCCATCATATACAAAAGGGGGGGTGTGGAACTTAGAATGTTAGGATAATCTTCTATTGAGAAGTACAGTATATCATATAGTAGTGTCAAATGGTCAGAATTTCTCCCATATTTTATGTCCAGTCCCAAATCATGAATGTATTGTGGTTAACATAATAATCCCTTAACGGATAATATTCTGATTGGAAATAACCCATGTGTAGAAAAGTTTACATATACAAGCTGTTGTGTAGCAATATATATATATATATATATAACTGTATATGTATCTATATCATTCCTACTGCTACTAAATGTAAAGTATATGGGTAAATCAGTCATTTCCAATCAATATATATATTGTATTAGTAATATTCTTAATTCAATGGTATTACCAGGTCCAATCTTTACTTCATATTGGATATTAGATGGACACGTATAGAGGATGAGAGCATGGATAAATTATTATGTTGTTAGTTATGATCTTAAATGGAGAAATTATACAGATTTAATATCCCATATCTTGGTTAACCAGTAGAGGTGTCGCCCAATGACCTCGTCAGTTAATGGTTGAGTAATCCCAACCAATGGGGATAATGTTCCTCCCACTGGGTTTGGTTTATGGTAATTTTTACTGCCCTTTTGTTCAACACAATATAAAAAGGAACCAGAGATGTAATAGGACAACACATCAGACATCACGACACATACAACACACACACTACTACAGCTATGCATAGGCTCATCTATACAGACTCCATCTTTCTCCACCATGTACCTGAAACTTGGAGGGATGTCAATGAAACTCCTCCCTAATTGGCCACCATCTTGGAAATGCAGCCATCTTAAGGACTCTGGTAACGACCATTTTAAGTTAGCCACCATTTAAATATGGTAAATATTCCTTGCTAATTAATTGATTATTATTCTATATTGTTTATGTACTTCCTTAAATGTTTTACATTGCATATTTAACAGTAACGAGAGTACAATCCCAGCCGTATAAACCATATGTCGATTTTTCTCTAAAGAGATGATTTTTGTTTTTATAAAAATTTTTATTAATATCAGATTTAGCGCATATTGGTGTATTAGTCTCACGTTTTGCATGGCCTATTCTCGCTTCATCTGCAGTGAAGTGACTATCAGCTGCGCATTGCTGTGGTATACTATGAGTGTCTGAACAAAATTGATTGGGTTTTTCTTAGTTATTAAAATTATTTGCCGTAATCGGCTGGAGGCACCGCGTCATAATTCTATTGATAGTTCAGACATCGCCTTTTAGTAATAAATGAAAATAATCAGAATAATATTCTCGAACGTATAAAAACGCACAACAACCGATACAGGAAACACTTGCACCAGACAGCTGAAGCGGTGGTGGCGCAGGAAATGACATCAATCCACCGCACCGGCAACATACAACGAAGAGCCAACGGTCACCATGACTCTTGCCAGTGGAGTGATGTCACCTCTCACACCGCCACCGCTTAGTCCACACACAGAGAGCGGGGGAGGGCCCCTCCACACACACACACACAGAGCAGGGGTGGGCCCCTCCACACACACACCCAGAGCGGGGGAAGGCCCCTCCACACACACACACAGAGCGGGGGAAGGCCCCTCCACACACACACAGAGCGGGGGAAGGCCCCTCCACACACACACACACAGAGCGGGGGAAGGCCCCTCCACACACACACACACACACACAGAGCGGGGGAGGGCCCCTCCACACACACACACACAGAGCGGGGGAGGGCCCCTCCACACACACACACAGAGCGGGGGAAGGCCCCTCCACACACACACACACACACAGAGCGGGGGAAGGCCCCTCCACACACACACACACAGAGCGGGGGAGGGCCCCTCCACACACACACACACAGAGCGGGGGAGGGCCCCTCCACACACACACAGAGCGGGGGAGGGCCCCTCCACACACACACAGAGCGGGGGAGGGCCCCTCCACACACACACACACACACACACACACACACACACACACAGCGGGGGAGAGCTCCCTCCACACACACAGAGCGGGGGAGGGCCCCTCCACACACACAGAGCGGGGGAGGGCCCCTCCACACACACACACACAGAGCGGGGGTGGGCCCCTCCACACACACACACAGAGCGGGGGAGGGCCCCTCCACACACACACAGAGCGGGGGAGGGCCCCTCCACACACAGAGCGGGGGAGGGCCCCTTCACACACACCCAGAGCGGGGCGTGAGCATCTACAGAGTGGGCGTGCTCAGCCATTTGGGGGTGTAACCCTCCAATTCTTGAATGAACTTTATTGATGACAGACACGGATTACAGAAAGACGTTTTATTGGCTCTCACATCGTCTTTAACCCCTTCAGCTCCTCAGTGCACAAAACGTAACAAAGAAAAAATCATCAAAAAAAAAAAATGTCCACATTATGAGGGTCTCCAGATTCTATCGGCAGGCTGGGGGAGGGGCAGGCGGGGCCCCGCGGCAGGAAAGACGACGGAACGCAAATCACAAACTCATTATATTCCATTTATATCTCTATATAGAAAATAGATCATATATAGGGGTAGCGGGGGAGGGGGGGGGGGACATTTAATAGTAGTACAAATAAATGCGGAGCGTCCTCCAGGCGGGGGAGGTGCGGTATACAGTAGTAGCACACAGAATCAGACATGCGCTGATTGATTAGTAGGGTCTGTGGGGGGGCGTATGTGCGGATCATTACCATGGTGACGGATCGGGGGATGGGCGAGTGAGGTTACACGATTCCTGAGCCACCTTCCCGCCGAGGTCACGTCAGGCGGTTACTGAAGCTAGAAGCGGACGCACACACGACTAAGAAAAAAATACCGCATTGATTATCACTGCACGTGGGGGGGAGGGGGGGGGGCGGGGCGCCGCTCACAGCTCACAGATGGAAGTCTGAGTCACAAAGTTGTTCCGAAGTGAAGGATGCTGCGACAAACCTCAGCCGATCGCTTCTGGAGTCCTGAAAGATGGGGGAGGGGTTAATAAAGACAAACTCCGCCCAAAACTACAACATACTAAGATGTCAACTCCCCCCCACCCCGGAATATGCATCCCCTCCCACCCTCATGCAATATGCATCCCCCCCCGCGCCTAATCCCGGATTATGCATCTCCCCTCCCCCACCCCCCTCCTGTAATATGTGTCCTCTTCCCCCCCCGCCCCCCTCCTGTAATATGCATCCTCTTCCCCCCCGCCCCCCTCCTGTAATATGCGTCCTCTTCCCCCCCGCCCCCCTCCTGTAATATGCGTCCTCTTCCCCCCCGCCCCCCTCCTGTAATATGCGTCCTCTCCCCCCCGCCCCCCCTCCTGTAATATGCGTCCTCTTCCCCCCCGCCCCCCTCTCCCCTCCGCCCCCCTCCTGTAATATGCGTCCTCTTCCCCCCCGCCCCCCTCTCCCCCCCTGTATTATGCATCCCCTCCCCCCCTCATGCAATATGCATCCCCCAGCGCCTAACCCCAGATTATGCATCCTCTCCCCCCCACCCCCCTCCTGTAATATGCATCCTCTACCCCCCCCCTTTAATATGCATCCTCCCCCCCCTCCTGTAATATGCATCCCCCCCTCACCCTGTAATATGCATCCTCTCCCCCCCACCCTCCTGTAATATGCATCCTCCCCCCCCCCCCGTAATATGCATCCCCCCCTCACCATGTAATATGCATCCCCCCCTCACCATGTAATATGCATCCTCTCCCCCCCCACCCCCCTCCTGTAATATGCATCCTCTCCCCCCCGCCCCCCTCCTGTAATACGCATCCCCTCCCCCCCTCCTGTAATATGCATCCCCTCCCCCCCCTAACCCCGGATTATGCATCTCTCCCCCCACCCCCCCTCCTGTAATATGCATCCTCTCCCCCCCCCCCCCCCACCCCCCTCCTGTAATATGCATCCTCTCCCCCCCGCCCCCCTCCTGTAATACGCATCCCCTCCCCCCCCTCCTGTAATATGCATCCCCTCCCCCCCCTAACCCCGGATTATGCATCTCTCCCCCCACCCCCCTCCTGTAATATGCATCCTCTCCCCCCCCCCCGCCCCCTCCTGTAATATGCATCCCCCCCTCACCCTGTAATATGCATCCTCTCCCCCCCCCACCCCCCTCCTGTAATATGCAACCTCTCCCCCCCCGCCCCCCTCCTGTAATATGCATCCCCCCTCACCCTGTAATATGCATCCTCTCCCCCCCCACCCCCCTCGTGTAATATGCATCCCCCCCTCACCCTGTAATATGCATCCTCTCCCCCCCCGACCCCTTCTGTAATATGCATCCCCCCCGGCCCCCTCATGTAATATGCATCCTCTCCCCCCCCCCCCGCCCCCCTGTAATATGCATCCTCTCCTCCCCCGCCCCCCTCCTCCTGTAATATGCATCCTCCCCCCCCCCCCCTCCTGTAATAATATGCATCCCCCTCCCCCCCCTCCTATGATGGACTCACCAGTGATCTGGTCCCGACGTTGCAGTCGGTAGGTCTCCCTCCCCACACAGTGCTGATAAATGAAGATCCCGAGATCCGACAAATCATCGATCTTCTCCGTCACCACCAACTCCTCGCTCACCAGGTAGGTCTGGGGGAGGTACGATCCGGACTGGGGGGAGGGGCAGAGAACAGCGTTACATTCTTCCCATCATGCATTGTTCTGAATGATTCACACTTACTAGACAGCCAATCATCTGTCTCCATCCGCCCCCCCTCCCCCATCTGTACACTGGGGGGCCGACCCCCCCCCTCTTTCATGCCCCCCTCCCCCCTCAGTGCGGGACGTTTATCTGATTTATGATCTCTGATTGTTCCGTTCTCCCCCTCCGGTATAAATCCGAGGATTTCCTGACCAATGAGGAGGAGGAGCGCCGAACCCCGACTGCGGCAATCTCTGATAGATAGAGAGATATATCTCCTCTACATACCCCCTATATACTGTATATACACCCCCTATATATACTGTATATACCCCCTATATTATACACCCCCTTCTATATACTGTATATACCCCCTATATTATACACACACCCCTCTCTATATACTGTATATACCCCCCTATATTATACACCCCCCTCTATATACTGTATATACCCCCTATATTATACACACCCCCTCTCTATATACTGTATATACCCCCTATATTATACACCCCCCTCTATATACTGTATATACCCCCCTATATTATACACCCTCCTCTATATACTGTATATACACCCCCTATATTATACACCCCCCTCTATATACTGTATATACCCCCTATATTATACACCCTCCTCTATATACTGTATATACACCCCCTATATTATACACCCCCCCTCTATATACTGTATATACCCCCTATATTATACACACCCCCCTCTCTATATACTGTATATACCCCCCTATATTATACACCCTCTATATACTGTATATACACCCCCTATATTATACACCCCCCTCTATATACTGTATATACCCCCTATATTATACCCCACTATATTATACACCCCCCTTCTATATACTGTATATACACCCCCCTCTATATACTGTATATACCCCCCTATATTATACACCCCCCTCTATATACTGTATATACCCCCCTATATTATACACCCCCCCCTCTATATACACCCCCCCTATATTATACACCCCCCTATATACTGTATACACCCCCTATATTATACACTGTCTATATACCCCCTATATTATACACCCCCCTCTATATACTGTATATACCCCCCTATATTATACACCCCCTCTATATACTGTCTATACACCCCCCTCTATATACTGTATATACTGTCTATATACCCCCTATATTATACACCCCCTCTATATACACCCCTATATTATACACCCCCCTCTATATACTGTATATACCCCCTATATTATACACCCCCTCTATATACTGTCTATACACCCCCTATATATATATACTGTCTATATACCCCCTATATTATACACCCCCTCTATATACACCCCTATATTATACACCCCCTCTATATACTGTATATACCCCCTATATTATACACCCCCCTCTATATACTGTATATACCCCCTATATTATACACCCCCCTCTCTATATACTGTATATATATACCCCCTATATTATACACCCCCCTCTATATATACCCCCTATATTATACACCCCCCTCTATATACTGTATATACCCCCTATATTATACACCCCCCTCTATATACCCCCCATTTTATACACCCCCCTCTATATACCCCCCTATATTATACACCCCCCTCTATATACTGTATATACCCCCCTATATTATACACCCCCCTCTATATACTGTATATACCCCCCTATATTATACACCCCCCTCTATATACTGTATATACCCCCCTATATTATACACCCCCCTCTATATACACCCCACTATATTATACACCCCCCCTCTACATACTGTATATACCCCCTATATTATACACCCCCCTCTATATACTGTATATAACCCCCATTTTATACACCCCCCTCTATATACTGTATATACCCCCCTATATTATACACCCCCCTCTATATACTGTATATACCCCCCTATATTATACACCCCCCTCTACATACTGTATATACCCCCATATTATACACCCCCCCTCTATATACACCCCACTATATTATACACCCCCCCTCTACATACTGTATATACCCCCTATATTATACACCCCCCCTCTACATACTGTATATACCCCCCATTTTATACACCCCCCTCTATATACTGTATATACCCCCCTATATTATACACCCCCCTCTATATACTGTATATACCCCCTATATTATACACCCCCCTCTATATACACCCCACTATATTATACACCCCCCTCTACATACTGTATATACCCCCCATATTATACACCCCCCCCTCTATATACACCCCACTATATTATACACCCCCCTCTACATACTGTATATACCCCCCATATTATACACCCCCCCTCTATATACACCCCACTATATTATACACCCCCCTCTATATACTGTATATACCCCCTATATTATACACCCCCCTCTATATACTGTATATACCCCCTATATTATACACCCCCCTCTATATACTGTATATACCCCCTATATTATACACCCCCCTCTATATACTGTATATACCCCCTCTATATACTGTCTATACACCCCCTATATATATACTGTCTATATACCCCCTATATTATACACCCCCCTCTATATACTGTATATACCCCCTATATTATACACCCCCCCTCTATATACTGTATATACCCCCTATATTATACACCCCCCTCTATATACTGTATATACCCCCTATATTATACACCCCCCCTCTATATACTGTATATACCCCCTATATTATACACCCCCCTCTATATACTGTATATACCCCCTATATTATACACCCCCCCTCTATATACTGTATATACACCCCCTATATTATACACCCCCCCTCTATATACTGTATTTACATACATACATACATACAATGGAACATTCAATTCCCCCCACCATTCCAGATCAACCCGAAGCACCAATCAGAAAGCACAGATCCTTGTCTCCTCCCCCTTACATACCGCCAGCTTCATGAAGAGGTCCAGCAGGCTCCGCGGGGGAAGGACCACCGATGTGTTCAGATTAATGATGTAACATTTCTGAATCTGCAGATCCAGGTACGCCGTCAGGAGCTGAAAAACACAGCAGAGATCAGAGGAGCTCCACCCACAACACTCCCCCCGGGGTAAGCTCCACCCACAACACTCCCCCCGGGGGAAGCTCCACCCACAACCCGCACACTGTATAAGAGGGAGGAAGCGGCACTCACTCTGTCGAAGTCGTGGACGATGGCGGCGGAGTCCCCCTCGGAGAAGCTCGGTACGGGGACATTGATGAAGGCGACGTTCTCCTCCTCCCGGATATCGGCTTCCTCCGACACGGGGAGATAATACGGCTCCATCACATCCTTCCTATTCTCCATGTATGAGAGGTGACCCTCCAACACCTTGTGCTGCAAAATAGGGATGTTCACAGTTATTACTGGTGACCCCCCCTCCCCCATTACTATTGACCCCCCCCCCCCCGGCTCATTACTAGTGACCCCCTCCCCCCCCCCCAAGGCTCTGGGTCATTACTGGTGACTCCCCCCCCCCCCCAAGGCTCTGGGTCATTACTGGTGACTCCCCCCCCCAAGGCTCTGGGTCATTACTGGTGACCCCCCCCTCCCAGGGCTCTGGGTCATTACTGGTGACTCCCCCCCCAAGGCTCTGGGTCATTACTGGTGACTCCCCCCCCCCCCCCAAGGCTCTGGGTCATTACTGGTGACTCCCCCCCAATGGGGGGGGGGGGGGCTGGGAGTCTTGCATCGCCTCCTGGGACCTGTAGTTCAACCACAGCTGAAGGGCGGGGTTATAAATCAATGAGAAGGATGTTGAGGGGGGGGGGGGGGGGTCACCTAAAGAATGAGGACCTGGAATCCCTCCATAATACAGCTCCGCCTGTACACACATCTCCACCCCCTCCATCTTTCTGGGCTCCTCCCCACAATTATCTCATTTAGAGACGCACAGATGGGAGGTGTGGGGGCGTTACCTTACCCGTGGCATGAAGAACTTGTAGATGCAGGCTCCGCCCACAATCAGCCCGGCAAGGATGAAGGCCAATCCCAGGAGCATAAGCAGACATTGCCCGCTAGAACGCCGTTCTGCGACATGAGCGGCGACTTCCGGGTCCTGCAAGACAAGATGGTGTGTTATTACCTCCCAATATACTGAGGCCAGCCCCTCCCCCAATACACAACCCTCCCCCCAAGGAGGAAACCCCCAATACACAACCAGCCCCTCCCCCAATACACAACCAGCTCCTCCCCCCCAGGAGGAAGCCCCCAATACAAAACCAGCCCCTCCCCCCGGAGGAAGCCCCCAATACACAAGCCCCTCCCCAATACACAACCAGCCCCTCCCCCCCCCAGGAGGAAGCCCCCAATACACAACCAGCCCCTCCCCCAATACACAACCAGCCCCTCCCCCCCAGGAGGAAGCCCCCAATACACAACCAGCCCCTCCCCCCAGGATGAAGCCCCCAATACACAAGCCCCTCCCCCAAGGGGGAAGCCCCCAATACACAAGCCCCTCCCCCAAGGGGGAAGCCCCCAATACACAAGCCCCTCCCCCCCAGGGGGAAGCCCCCAATACACAAGCCCCTCCCCCCCAGGGGGAAGCCCCCAATACACAATCCTATACTCGCTGTTGATACAGAGGAAGGTGAAAATAAACCCCAGCAAAGCAATTTACTACAGCAGGGGGAAAAATTCCTTCCTGATCCCCCGAGAGGCAATCGGATATTCCCTAGATCAACTTTACCTATAAATGTTATTCCCCATTTATATTATGTACACCTAGGAAAGAATCCAGGACTTTTTATAGCAATCTACTGACCCTACTAGACCCACCTCTGGAGGGAGTCTATTCCACATTTTCACAGCTCTTACTGTGAAGAAACCTTTCTGTATTTGGAGACAAAATCTGTTTTCCTCCAGACGTAAAGAGCGCCCCCTTGTCCTCTGTGATGACCTTAAAGCTCACTATATGGACCCCTTATGTATTTATACATGGAGATCATATCCCCCCTTATGTATTTATACATGGAGATCATATCCCCCCTTATGTATTTATACATGGAGATCATATCCCCCCTTATGTATTTATACATGGAGATCATATCCCCCTTATGTATTTATACATGGAGATCATATCCCCCCTTATGTATTTATACATGGAGATCATATCCCCCTTATGTATTTATACATGGAGATCATATCCCCCCTTATGTATTTATACATGGAGATCATATCCCCCCTTATGTATTTATACATGGAGATCATATCCCCCCTTATGTATTTATACATGGAGATCATATCCCCCCTTATGTATTTATACATGGAGATCATATCCCCCCTTATGTATTTATACATGGAGATCATATCCCCCCTTATGTATTTATACATGGGGATCATACCCCCCCCTTATGTATTTATACATAGAGATCATATCCCCCCTTATGTATTTCTACATGGAGATCATATCCCCCCCTTATGTATTTATACATGGAGATCATATCCCCCCCTTATGTATTTATACATGGAGATCATATCCCCCCCTTATGTATTTATACATGGAGATCATATCCCCCTTATGTATTTATACATGGAGATCATATCCCCCTTATGTATTTATACATGGAGATCATATCCCCCCTTATGTATTTATACATGGAGATCATATCCCCCTTATGTATTTATACATGGAGATCATATCCCCCCTTATGTATTTATACATGGAGATCATATCCCCCCTTATGTATTTATACATGGAGATCATATCCCCCCTTATGTATTTATACATGGAGATCATATCCCCCCTTATGTATTTATACATGGAGATCATATCCCCCCTTATGTATTTATACATGGAGATCATATCCCCCCTTATGTATTTATACATGGAGATCATATCCCCCCTTATGTATTTATACATGGGGATCATACCCCCCCTTATGTATTTATACATGGGGATCATACCCCCCCCTTATGTATTTATATATGGAGATCATATCCCCCCTTATGTATTTATACATGGATATCATATCCCCCCTTATGTATTTATATATGGAGATCATATCCCCCCCTTATGTATTTATATATGGAGATCATATCCCCCCTTATGTATTTATACATGGGGATCATATCCCCCCTTATGTATTTATACATGGATATCATATCCCCCCTTATGTATTTCTACATGGAGATCATATCCCCCCCCTTATGTATTTCTACATGGAGATCATATCCCCCCCTTATGTATTTATACATGGAGATCATATCCCCCCCCCTTATGTATTTATACATGGATATCATACCACCCCCCCCCTTATGTATTTCTACATGGAGATCATATCCCCCCCCTTATGTATTTATACATGGAGATCATATCCCCCCCCTTATGTATTTATACATAGAGATCATATCCCCCCTTATGTATTTCTACATGGAGATCATATCCCCCCTTATGTATTTCTACATGGAGATCATATCCCCCCCTTATGTATTTATACATGGAGATCATATCCCCCCCTTATGTATTTATACATGGAGATCATACCCCCCCCCCCCTTATGTATTTATACATGGAGATCATATCCCCCTTATGTATTTATACATGGAGATCATATCCCCCTTATGTATTTATACATGGAGATCATATCCCCCCTTATGTATTTATACATGGAGATCATATCCCCCCTTATGTATTTATACATGGAGATCATATCCCCCCTTATGTATTTATACATAGAGATCATATCCCCCCTTATGTATTTATACATGGAGATCATATCCCCCCTTATGTATTTATACATGGAGATCATATCCCCCCTTATGTATTTATACATGGAGATCATATCCCCCCTTATGTATTTATACATGGAGATCATATCCCCCCTTATGTATTTATACATGGGGATCATACCCCCCCCTTATGTATTTATACATGGGGATCATACCCCCCCCTTATGTATTTATACATAGAGATCATATCCCCCCTTATGTATTTCTACATGGAGATCATATCCCCCCCTTATGTATTTATACATGGAGATCATATCCCCCCCTTATGTATTTATACATGGAGATCATATCCCCCCCTTATGTATTTATACATGGAGATCATATCCCCCTTATGTATTTATACATGGAGATCATATCCCCCTTATGTATTTATACATGGAGATCATATCCCCCCTTATGTATTTATACATGGAGATCATATCCCCCTTATGTATTTATACATGGAGATCATATCCCCCCTTATGTATTTATACATGGAGATCATATCCCCCCTTATGTATTTATACATGGAGATCATATCCCCCCTTATGTATTTATACATGGAGATCATATCCCCCCTTATGTATTTATACATGGAGATCATATCCCCCCTTATGTATTTATACATGGAGATCATATCCCCCCTTATGTATTTATACATGGAGATCATATCCCCCCTTGTGTATTTATACATGGGGATCATACCCCCCCTTATGTATTTATACATGGGGATCATACCCCCCCCTTATGTATTTATATATGGAGATCATATCCCCCCTTATGTATTTATACATGGATATCATATCCCCCCTTATGTATTTATATATGGAGATCATATCCCCCCTTATGTATTTATATATGGAGATCATATCCCCCCCTTATGTATTTATATATGGAGATCATATCCCCCCTTATGTATTTATACATGGGGATCATATCCCCCCTTATGTATTTATACATGGGGATCATACCCCCGCCTTATGTATTTATACATGGGGATCATATCCCCCCTTATGTATTTATACATGGATATCATACCCCCCCCCCCTTATGTATTTATACATGGATATCATATCCCCCCTTATGTATTTATACATGGATATCATACCCCCCCCCTTATGTATTTATACATGGAGATCATATCCCCCCCCCTTATGTATTTATACATGGATATCATACCCCCCCCTTATGTATTTCTACATGGAGATCATATCCCCCCCTTATGTATTTATACATGGAGATCATATCCCCCCCCCTTATGTATTTATACATAGAGATCATATCCCCCCTTATGTATTTCTACATGGAGATCATATCCCCCCTTATGTATTTCTACATGGAGATCATATCCCCCCCTTATGTATTTATACATGGAGATCATATCCCCCCCTTATGTATTTATACATGGAGATCATACCCCCCCCCTTATGTATTTATACATGGAGATCATATCCCCCCTTATATATTTATACATGGAGATCATGTCCCCCCTTATGTATTTATACATGGAGATCATATCCCCCCCTTATGTATTTATACATGGATATCATATCCCCCCTTATGTATTTATACATGGATATCATACCCCCCCCCCTTATGTATTTATACATGGATATCATATCCCCCCCCTTATGTATTTCTACATGGAGATCATATCCCCCCCCTTATGTATTTCTACATGGAGATCATATCCCCCCCTTATGTATTTCTACATGGAGATCATATCCCCCTTATGTATTTCTACATGGAGATCATATCCCCCCCTTATGTATTTATACATGGAGATCATATCCCCCCCTTATGTATTTATACATGGAGATCATACCCCCCCCTTATGTATTTATACATGGAGATCATATCCCCCCTTATGTATTTATACATGGAGATCATATCCCCCCTTATGTATTTATACATGGATATCATACCCCCCCCCCTTATGTATTTATACATGGATATCATACCACCCCCCCCTTATGTATTTCTACATGGAGATCATATCCCCCCCCTTATGTATTTATACATGGAGATCATATCCCCCCCCTTATGTATTTATACATAGAGATCATATCCCCCCTTATGTATTTCTACATGGAGATCATATCCCCCCTTATGTATTTCTACATGGAGATCATATCCCCCCCTTATGTATTTATACATGGAGATCATATCCCCCCCTTATGTATTTCTACATGGAGATCATATCCCCCCCCTTATGTATTTATACATGGAGATCATATCCCCCCTTATGTATTTATACATGGAGATCATACCCCCCCCTTATGTATTTATACATGGAGATCATATCCCCCTTATGTATTTATACATGGATCATATCCCCCTTATGTATTTATACATGGAGATCATATCCCCCTTATGTATTTATACATGGAGATCATATCCCCCCTTATGTATTTATACATGGAGATCATATCCCCCCTTATGTATTTATACATGGAGATCATATCCCCCCTTATGTATTTATACATAGAGATCATATCCCCCCCTTATGTATTTATACATGGTGATCATATCCCCCCCTTATGTATTTATACGTGGAGATCATGTCCCCCCCTTATGTATTTATACATGGAGATCATATCCCCCCCTTATGTATTTATACATGGAGATCATATCCCCCCTTATGTATTTATACATGGAGATCATATCCCCCCTTATGTATTTATACATAGAGATCATATCCCCCCCTTATGTATTTATACGTGGAGATCATGCCCCCCCCCTTATGTATTTATACATGGAGATCATATCCCCCCCTTATGTATTTATATATGGAGATCATATCCCCCCCCTTATGTATTTATACATGGAGATCATATCCCCCCTTATGTATTTATACATGGAGATCATATCCCCCTTATGTATTTATACATGGAGATCATATCCCCCCTTATGTATTTATACATGGAGATCATATCCCCCTTATGTATTTATACATGGAGATCATATCCCCCCTTATGTATTTATACATGGAGATCATATCCCCCCTTATGTATTTATACATGGAGATCATATCCCCCCTTATGTATTTATACATGGAGATCATATCCCCCCTTATGTATTTATACATGGAGATCATATCCCCCCTTATGTATTTATACATGGAGATCATATCCCCCCTTATGTATTTATACATGGGGATCATACCCCCCCCCTTATGTATTTATACATGGAGATCATATCCCCCCTTATGTATTTATACATGGAGATCATATCCCCCCTTATGTATTTATACATGGAGATCATATCCCCCCTTATGTATTTATACATGGGGATCATACCCCCCCTTATGTATTTATACATGGGGATCATACCCCACCCTTATGTATTTATATATGGAGATCATATCCCCCCTTATGTATTTATACATGGATATCATATCCCCCCTTATGTATTTATATATGGAGATCATATCCCCCCCTTATGTATTTATATATGGAGATCATATCCCCCCTTATGTATTTATACATGGGGATCATATCCCCCCTTATGTATTTATACATGGGGATCATACCCCCGCCTTATGTATTTATACATGGATATCATATCCCCCCTTATGTATTTATACATGGATATCATACCCCCCCCCCCTTATGTATTTATACATGGATATCATATCCCCCCTTATGTATTTATACATGGATATCATACCCCCCCCCTTATGTATTTATACATGGAGATCATATCCCCCCCCCTTATGTATTTATACATGGATATCATACCCCCCCCCTTATGTATTTCTACATGGAGATCATATCCCCCCCCTTATGTATTTATACATGGAGATCATATCCCCCCCCTTATGTATTTATACATAGAGATCATATCCCCCCTTATGTATTTCTACATGGAGATCATATCCCCCCTTATGTATTTCTACATGGAGATCATATCCCCCCCTTATGTATTTATACATGGAGATCATATCCCCCCCTTATGTATTTATACATGGAGATCATACCCCCCCCCCCCCTTATGTATTTATACATGGAGATCATATCCCCCCTTATATATTTATACATGGAGATCATGTCCCCCCTTATGTATTTATACATGGAGATCATATCCCCCCTTATGTATTTATATATGGAGATCATATCCCCCCTTATGTATTTATACATGGATATCATATCCCCCCTTATGTATTTATACATGGATATCATACCCCCCCCCCTTATGTATTTATACATGGATATCATATCCCCCCCTTATGTATTTCTACATGGAGATCATATCCCCCCCCTTATGTATTTCTACATGGAGATCATATCCCCCCCCTTATGTATTTCTACATGGAGATCATATCCCCCCCTTATGTATTTCTACATGGAGATCATATCCCCCTTATGTATTTCTACATGGAGATCATATCCCCCCCTTATGTATTTATACATGGAGATCATATCCCCCCCTTATGTATTTATACATGGAGATCATACCCCCCCCTTATGTATTTATACATGGAGATCATATCCCCCCTTATGTATTTATACATGGAGATCATATCCCCCCTTATGTATTTATACATGGAGATCATATCCCCCCTTATGTATTTATACATGGAGATCATATCCCCCCTTATGTATTTATACATGGAGATCATATCCCCCCTTATGTATTTATACATGGAGATCATATCCCCCCTTATGTATTTATACATGGGGATCATACCCCCCCCTTATGTATTTATATATGGATATCATATCCCCCCTTATGTATTTATACATGGATATCATATCCCCCCTTATGTATTTATATATGGAGATCATATCCCCCCTTATGTATTTATACATGGGGATCATATCCCCCCTTATGTATTTATACATGGGGATCATATCCCCCCTTATGTATTTATACATGGATATCATACCCCCCCCCCCCCTTATGTATTTATACATGGATATCATACCCCCCCCTTATGTATTTATACATGGATATCATACCCCCCCCTTATGTATTTCTACATGGAGATCATATCCCCCCCCTTATGTATTTCTACATGGAGATCATATCCCCCCCTTATGTATTTATACATGGAGATCATATCCCCCCCCCCTTATGTATTTATACATGGATATCATATCCCCCCTTATGTATTTATACATGGATATCATACCCCCCCCCTTATGTATTTATACATGGAGATCATATCCCCCCCCCTTATGTATTTATACATGGATATCATACCACCCCCCCCTTATGTATTTCTACATGGAGATCATATCCCCCCCCTTATGTATTTATACATGGAGATCATATCCCCCCCCTTATGTATTTATACATAGAGATCATATCCCCCCTTATGTATTTCTACATGGAGATCATATCCCCCCTTATGTATTTCTACATGGAGATCATATCCCCCCCTTATGTATTTATACATGGAGATCATATCCCCCCCTTATGTATTTATACATGGAGATCATACCCCCCCCCTTATGTATTTATACATGGAGATCATATCCCCCTTATGTATTTATACATGGAGATCATATCCCCCTTATGTATTTATACATGGAGATCATATCCCCCCTTATGTATTTATACATGGAGATCATATCCCCCCTTATGTATTTATACATGGAGATCATATCCCCCCTTATGTATTTATACATGGAGATCATATCCCCCCCTTATGTATTTATACATGGTGATCATATCCCCCCCTTATGTATTTATACGTGGAGATCATGTCCCCCCCTTATGTATTTATACATGGAGATCATATCCCCCCCCTTATGTATTTATACATGGAGATCATATCCCCCCTTATGTATTTATACATGGAGATCATATCCCCCCTTATGTATTTATACATAGAGATCATATCCCCCCCCTTATGTATTTATACGTGGAGATCATGCCCCCCCCCTTATGTATTTATACATGGAGATCATATCCCCCCCCTTATGTATTTATATATGGAGATCATATCCCCCCCTTATGTATTTATACATGGTGATCATATCCCCCCCTTTGTATTTATACATGGAGATCATATCCCCCCTTATGTATTTATACATGGAGATCATGTCCCCCCTTATGTATTTATACATGGTGATCATGTCCCCCCTTATGTATTTATACGTGGAGATCATGTCCCCCCCTTATGTATTTATACATGGAGATCATATCCCCCCCTTATGTATTTATATATGGAGATCATATCCCCCCCTTATGTATTTATACATGGTGATCATATCCCCCCCTTATGTATTTATACGTGGAGATCATGTCCCCCTTATGTATTTGTACATGGAGATCATATCCCCCCTTATGTATTTATATATGGAGATCATATCCCCCCCTTATGTATTTATACATGGAGATCATATCCCCCCTTATGTATTTATACATGGAGATCATGTCCCCCCTTATGTATTTATACATGGTGATCATGTCCCCCCTTATGTATTTATACATGGTGATCATATCCCCCCTTATGTATTTATACATGGAGATCATATCCCCCTTATGTATTTATACATGGAGATCATAAACCCCCCCCCCCTTAATCTCCTCTCCTCAGGAGAGAATACATTCAGTTCCTCTAATCTCTCCTCATAGCTGAGCTCCTCCATGCCTCTTATCAGTTTGGTTGCCCTTCTCTGCACTTTCTCCAGTTCCCTGATATCCTTTCTGAGAACTGGAGCCCAAAACTGAACTGCATATTCCAGATGAGGTCTTACTAATGATTGTACAGAGGGGGGGGGGGGGGGGGGGGATATCTCTCTCTGGAGTCCATGCCTCTATTATACAAGAAGGAAACCGCAGCTTGGCATTGCATGATATTATTAAGCTTAGGATCTACCAGAACCCCCAGATCCTTCTCCGCTATGGATTCCCCCAGATCCTTCTCCGCTATGGATTCCCCCGACCCTTCTCCGCTATGGACTCCCCCAGATCCTTCTCCGCTATGGACTCCCCCAGATCCTTCTCCGCTATGGACTCCCCCAGATCCTTCTCCGCTATGGATTCCCCCAGATCCTTCTCCACTATGGACTCCTCCAGATCCTTCTCCGCTATGGACTCCCCCAGATCCTTCTCCGCTATGGACTCCCCCAGATCCTTCTCCGCTATGGACTCCCCCAGATCCTTCTCCGCTATGGATTCCCCCAGATCCTTCTCCGCTATGGACTCCCCCAGATTCTTCTCCCCTATGGACTCCCCCAGATCCTTCTCCCCTATGGATTCCCCCAGATCCTTCTCCGCTATGGATTCCCCCAGATCCTTCTCCACTATGGACTCCCCCAGATCCTTCTCCCCTATGGACTCCCCCAGATCCTTCTCCGCTATGGATTCCCCCAGATCCTTCTCCGCTATGGATTCCCCCAGATCCTTCTCCACTATGGATTCCCCCAGATCCTTCTCCGCTATGGACTCCCCCAGATCCTTCTCCGCTATGGATTCCCCCAGATCCTTCTCCGCTATGGACTCCCCCAGATCCTTCTCCGCTATGGATTCCCCCCGACCCTTCTCCACTATGGATTCTCCCAGATCCTTCTCCGCTATGGACTCCCCCAGATCCTTCTCCGCTATGGACTCCCCCAGATCCTTCTCCGCTATGGATTCCCCCAGATCCTTCTCCGCTATGGATTCCCCCAGATCCTTCTCCGCTATGGATTCCACCCGATCCTTCTCCACTATGGATTCCCCCAGATCCTTCTCTGCTATGGATTCCACCCGATCCTTCTCCACTATGGATTCCCCCAGATCCTTCTCTGCTATGGATTCCCCCAGATCCTTCTCCGATATGGATTCCCCAGATCCTTCTCCGCTATGGATTCCCCCAGAATCTTCTCCGCTATGGATTCCCCCAGATCCGTCTCCGCTATGGATTCCCCCAGATCCGTCTCCGCTATGGATTCCCCCAGATCCTTCTCCGCTATGGATTCCCCCAGAATCTTCTCCGCTATGGATTCCCCCAGATCCTTCTCCGCTATGGATTCCCCCAGATCCTTCTCCGCTATGGATTCCCCCAGATCCTTCTCCGCTATGGATTCCCCCAGATCCTTCTCCACTATGGATTCCCCCAGATCCTTCTCCGCTATGGACTCCCCCAGATCCTTCTCCGCTATGGATTCCCCCAGATCCTTCTCCGCTATGGACTCCCCCAGATCCTTCTCCGCTATGGATTCCCCCCGACCCTTCTCCACTATGGATTCTCCCAGATCCTTCTCCGCTATGGACTCCCCCAGATCCTTCTCCGCTATGGATTCCCCCAGATCCTTCTCCGCTATGGATTCCCCCAGATCCTTCTCCGCTATGGATT